>NW_027488455.1:30000-52430 GCF_051014445.1 Colletes latitarsis | reverse complement strand
AAAAAGAAAAAGAAAAAAGAAAAAAGAAAAAACAGAAGAGAGAGAAAGAAAATTTTTAAAGCAATACGCCGCTGGACTTAGGTTTTTTTTTTCAAAAGCAATACGCCGCTGGACTTTGTTTTTTTTTTTCAAAGCAATACGCCGCTGGACTTAGTCTTTTTTTTTCAAAAGCAATACGCCGCTGGACTTGGTATTTTTTTTCCAAAAGCAATACGCCGCTGTGGTATTTTTTTTTCCAAAAGCAATACGCCGCTGGACTTTGTTTTTTTTTTTCAAAAGCAATACGCCGCTGGACTTTGTTTTTTTTTTTCAAAAGCAATACGCCGCTGGACTTAGTCTTTTTTTTCAAAAGCAATACGCCGCTGGACTTGGTATTTTTTTTCCAAAAGCAATACGCCGCTGGACTTTGTTTTTTTTTTCAAAAGCAATACGCCGCTGGACTTTGTTTTTTTTTTTCAAAAGCAATACGCCGCTGGACTTAGTCTTTTTTTTCAAAAGCAATACGCCGCTGGACTTGGTATTTTTTTTCCAAAAGCAATACGCCGCTGGACTTGGTCTTTTCCACTTCAAAAGCAATACGCCGCTGGGTTAGGCTAACGGCGCACCGGACCGATCGGTCGCAAATTTGGTTGCACCGAACCGATCAGTCGCAAACCTAGCCACGAGTGCCGGACCGATCAGTCGCAAACCAAGCCACGAGTGCCGGACCGATCAGTCGCAAACTTAGCCACGAGTGCCGGACCGATCAGTCGCAAACCTACCCACGAGTGCCGGACCGATCAGTCGCAAACCTAGCCACGAGTGCCGGACCGATCAGTCGCAAACTTAGTTCTACTCGAATCTAGTCTCAACCGAAGCCCGACCAAACCCAAATCCAGTACCAACCCAGACCTAACCCAGTCCTAACCCAGTCCTAACCCCAGTCCTAACCCAGTCCTAACCCAGACCTAACTCAGACCTAACCCAGACCTAACCCAGACCTAACCCAGACCGAACCCAGACCTAACCCAGACCTAACCCAGTCCTAACCCAGACCTAACCCAGACCTAACCCAGACCTAACCCAGACCTAACCCAGACCTAACCCAGAAATAACCCAGACCTAACCCAGACCTAACCCAGTCCTAACCCAGTCCTAACCCAGTCCTAACCCAGACCTAACCCAGTCCTAACCCAGTCCTAACCCAGACCTAACCCAGACCTAACCCAGACCTAACCAAATCCAGTACTAACCCAGACCTAACCCAGTCCTAACCCAGACCTAACCCAGACCTAACCCAGTCCTAACCCAGTCCTAACCCAGACCTAACCCAGACCTAACCCAGACCTAACCCAGACCTAACCCAGACCTAACCCAGACCTAACCCAGTCCTAACCCAGACCGAACCCAGACCTAACCCAGACCTAACCCAGTCCTAACCCAGACCTAACCCAGTCCTAACCCAGACCTAACCCAGACCTAACCCAGTCCTAACCCAGTCCTAACCCAGACCTAACCCAGACCTAACCCAGACCTAACCCAGACCTAACCCAGACCTAACCCAGAAATAACCCAGACCTAACCCAGACCTAACCCAGTCCTAACCCAGTCCTAACCCAGTCCTAACCCAGACCTAACCCAGTCCTAACCCAGTCCTAACCCAGACCTAACCCAGTCCTAACCCAGTCCTAACCCAGACCTAACCCAGACCTAACCCAGACCTAACCAAATCCAGTACTAACCCAGACCTAACCCAGTCCTAACCCAGACCTAACCCAGTCCTAACCCAGACCTAACCCAGACCTAACCCAGTCCTAACCCAGTCCTAACCCAGACCTAACCCAGTCCTAACCCAGTCCTAACCCAGACCTAACCCAGTCCTAACCCAGTCCTAACCCAGACCTAACCCAGTCCTAACCCAGTCCTAACCCAGACCTAACCCAGACCTAACCCAGACCGAACCCAGACCTAACCCAGACCTAACCCAGTCCTAACCCAGACCTAACCCAGACCTAACCCAGTCCTAACCCAGTCCTAACCCAGACCTAACCCAGTCCTAACCCAGTCCTAACCCAGACCTAACCCAGTCCTAACCCAGTCCTAACCCAGACCTAACCCAGTCCTAACCCAGTCCTAACCCAGACCTAACCCAAACCTAACCCAGACCGAACCCAGACCTAACCCAGCCCTAACCCAGACCTAACCCAGACCTAACCAAATCCAGTACTAACCCAGACCTAACCCAGTCCTAACCCAGACCTAACCCAGTCCTAACCCAGACCTAACCCAGACCTAACCCAGTCCTAACCCAGTCCTAACCCAGACCTAACCCAGACCTAACCCAGACCGAACCCAGACCTAACCCAGACCTAACCCAGTCCTAACCCAGACCTAACCCAGACCTAACCCAGTCCTAACCCAGTCCTAACCCAGTCCTAACCCAGACCTAACCCAGTCCTAACCCAGTCCTAACCCAGACCTAACCCAGACCTAACCCAGACCTAACCAAATCCAGTACTAACCCAGACCTAACCCAGTCCTAACCCAGACCTAACCCAGTCCTAACCCAGACCTAACCCAGACCTAACCCAGACCTAACCCAGACCTAACCAAATCCAGTACTAACCCAGACCTAACCCAGTCCTAACCCAGACCTAACCCAGTCCTAACCCAGACCTAACCCAGACCTAACCCAGTCCTAACCCAGTCCTAACCCAGACCTAACCCAGACCTAACCCAGTCCTAACCCAGTCCTAACCCAGACCTAACTCAGACCTAACCCAGACCTAACCCAGACCTAACCCAGTCCTAACCCAGTCCTAACCCAGTCCTAACCCAGAAATAACCCAGACCTAACCCAGACCTAACCCAGTCCTAACCCAGTCCTAACCCAGTCCTAACCCAGACCTAACCCAGACCTAACCCAGACCTAACCCAGACCTAACCCAGTCCTAACCCAGACCGAACCCAGACCTAACCCAGACCTAACCCAGTCCTAACCCAGACCTAACCCAGTCCTAACCCAGACCTAACCCAGACCTAACCCAGTCCTAACCCAGTCCTAACCCAGACCTAACCCAGACCTAACCCAGACCTAACCCAGACCTAACCCAGACCTAACCCAGAAATAACCCAGACCTAACCCAGACCTAACCCAGTCCTAACCCAGTCCTAACCCAGTCCTAACCCAGACCTAACCCAGTCCTAACCCAGTCCTAACCCAGACCTAACCCAGACCTAACCCAGACCTAACCAAATCCAGTACTAACCCAGACCTAACCCAGTCCTAACCCAGACCTAACCCAGTCCTAACCCAGACCTAACCCAGACCTAACCCAGTCCTAACCCAGTCCTAACCCAGACCTAACCCAGTCCTAACCCAGACCTAACCCAGACCTAACCCAGTCCTAACACAGTCCTAACCCAGTCCTAACCAAGTCCTAACCCAGAACCTACCCAGTCCTAACCCAAACCTAACCCAGACCTAACCCAGACCTAACCCAGTCCTAACCCAGTCCTAACCCAGACCTAACCCAGTCCTAACCCAGACCTAACCCAGTCCTAACCCAGAAATACCCCAGACCTGACCCAGACCTAACCCAGACCTAACCCAGCCCTAACCCAGACCTAACCCAGACCTAACCCAGACCTAACCCAGAAATAACCCAGACCTAACCCAGACCTAACCCAGACCTAACCCAGACCTAACCCAGTCCTAACCCAGACCTAACCCAGTCCTAACCCAGACCTAACCCAGACCTAACCCAGACCTAACCCAGACCTAACCCAGAAATAACCCAGACCTAACCCAGACCTAACCCAGTCCTAACCCAGAAATACCCCAGACCTGACCCAGACCTAACCCAGACCTAACCCAGCCCTAACCCAGACCTAACCCAGACCTAACCCAGACCTAACCCAGAAATAACCCAGACCTAACCCAGACCTAACCCAGTCCTAACCCAGTACTAACCCAGTCCTAACCCAGACCTAACCCAGTCCTAACCCAGACCTAACCCAGACCTAACCCAGTCCTAACCTAGACCTAACCCAGTCCTAAACCAGACCTAACCCAATCCTAACCCAGTCGTAACCCAGACCTAACCCAGTCGTAACCCAGACCTAACCCAGTCGTAACCCAGACCTAACCCAGTCGTAACCCAGACCTAACCCAGTCGTAACCCAGTCCTAACCCAGTCCTAACCCAGACCTAACCCAGACCTAACCCAGACCTAACCCAGTCCTAACCCAGTCCTAACCCAGACCTAACCCAGTCCTAACCCAGACCTAACCCAGACCTAACCCAGTCCTAACCCAGACCTAACCCAGTCCTAACCCAGTCCTAACCCAGTCCTAACCCAGTCTTAAACCAGTCCTAACTCAGACCTAACCGAGACGTAACCCAGACCTTATCCAATTCAGTCCTAACACAGTCCATATTCATTTTTTTTTTTTTTTTTTTTTTTTTTTTTTATTTCTGTTTTAGATACCGAAGGAGATCCTTGGATAGGCACCCATGCCTCAGAAGAATATATGGGTAGTTTGGGAATCTGACTCACCATACCCCACAAGTGTCTCATCCGTCTTTACTCATTCAGACACCACTCATGCCAACAAGCATCCCGGGACGCAGGCGAAACTGCTCTCCGCATTACTTCACCTAACCAATTCTAAACTAGCCCTAACGCAGTTCCAATACAGTCATTACAAAATGGGCTAGGTCTGGGCCAGTGTTGCGGGGGTTTGGGGCGCGCAGACCCCAGTCAGCAAAACGAATTCAATATGATGCTGTTCAATTTAATATGATACCGCTATTACAAAGGGGGTTAGGTCTGGGCTAGTGTAGCGGGGGTCTGGGGGGCGCAGACCCCTGTCAGCAAAACGAATTCAATATGATGCTGCTCAATTTAATTTGATACCGCTATTACAAAATGGGTTAGGTCTGGGCTGGTGTAGCGGGGGTTTGGGGGGCGCAGACCCCAGTCAGCAAAACGAATTCAATATGATGCTGTTCAATTTAATTTGATACCGCTATTACAAAATGGGTTAGGTCTGGGCTAGTGTAGCGGGGGTTGGGGGGCGCAGACCCCAGTCAGCAAAACGAATTCAATATGATGCTGTTCAATTTAATTTGATACCGCTATTACAAAATGGGTTAGGTCTGGGCTAGTGTAGCGGGGGTTTGGGGGGCGCAGCCCCCCATTCAGCAAAACGAATTATGTACGATGCTGTTCAATTTAATATGATACCACTATTACAAAGTGGGTTAGGTCTGGGCTAGTGTAGCGGGGGTCTGGGGGGCGCAGACCCCTGTCAGCAAAACGAATTCAATATGATGCTGTTCAATTTAATTTGATACAGCTATTACAAAATGGGTTAGGTCTGGGCTAGTGTAGCGGGGGTTTGGGGGGCGCAGCCCCCCATTCAGCAAAACGAATTATGTACGATGCTGTTCAATTTAATATGATACCACTATTACAAAGTGGGTTAGGTCTGGGCTAGTATAGCGGGGGTCTGGGGGGCGCAGACCCCAGTCAGCAAAACGAATTCAATATGATGCTGTTCAATTTAATTTGATACCGCTATTACAAAATGGGTTAGGTCTGGGCTAGTGTAGCGGGGGTTTGGGGGGCGCAGCCCCCCATTCAGCAAAACGAATTTAGTACGATGCTGTTCAATTTAATATGATACCGCTATTACAAAGTGGGTTAGGTCCGGGCTAGTGTTGCGGGGGTCTGGGGCGCGCAGACCCCAGTCAGCAAAACGAATTCAATATGATGCTGTTCAATTTAATATGATACCGCTATTACAAAGGGGGTTAGGTCTGGGCTAGTGTAGCGGGGGTCTGGGGGGCGCAGACCCCTGTCAGCAAAACGAATTTAGTACGATGCTGTTCAATTTAATTTGATACCGCTATTACAAAATGGGTTAGGTCTGGGCTAGTGTAGCGGGGGTTTGGGGGGCGCAGCCCCCCATTCAGCAAAACGAATTAAGTACGATGCTGTTCAATTTAATATGATACCACTATTACAAAGTGGGTTAGGTCTGGGCTATTGTAGCGGGGGTCGGGGGGGCGCAGACCCCAGTCAGCAAAACGAATTCAATATGATGCTGTTCAATTTAGTTTGATACCGCTATTACAAAATGGGTTAGGTCTGGGCTAGTGTAGCGGGGGTTTGGGGGGCGCAGCCCCCCATTCAGCAAAACGAATTTAGTACGATGCTGTTCAATTTAATGTGATACCGCTATTACAAAGTGGGTTAGGTCCGGGCTAGTGTTGCGGGGGTCTGGGGCGCGCAGACCCCAGTCAGCAAAACGAATTCAATATGATGCTGTTCAATTTAATATGATACCGCTATTACAAAGGGGGTTAGGTCTGGGCTAGTGTAGCGGGGGTCTGGGGGGCGCAGACCCCTGTCAGCAAAACGAATTTAGTACGATGCTGTTCAATTTAATTTGATACCGCTATTACAAAATGGGTTAGGTCTGGGCTAGTGTAGCGGGGGTTTGGGGGGCGCAGCCCCCCATTCAGCAAAACGAATTAAGTACGATGCTGTTCAATTTAATATGATACCACTATTACAAAGTGGGTTAGGTCTGGGCTATTGTAGCGGGGGTCTGGGGGGCGCAGACCCCAGTCAGCAAAACGAATTCAATATGATGCTGTTCAATTTAATTTGATACCGCTATTACAAAATGGGTTAGGTCTGGGCTAGTGTAGCGGGGGTTTGGGGGGCGCAGCCCCCCATTCAGCAAAACGAATTTAGTACGATGCTGTTCAATTTAATATGATACCGCTATTACAAAGTGGGTTAGGTCCGGGCTAGTGTTGCGGGGGTCTGGGGGGCGCAGCCCCCCAGTCAGCAAAACGAATTTAGTACGATGCTGTTCAATTTAATTTGATACCGCTATTACAAAATGGGTTAGGTCTGGGCTAGTGTAGCGGGGGTTTGGGGGGCGCAGCCCCCCATTCAGCAAAACGAATTAAGTACGATGCTGTTCAATTTAATATGATACCACTATTACAAAGTGGGTTTGGTCTGGGCTAGTGTAGCGGGGGTCTGGGGGGCGCAGACCCCAGTCAGCAAAACGAATTCAATATGATGCTGTTCAACCCCTCGGGAATTTTTAATTTCTGTTTTATTCACCGTAATGCTCATGGAACGTACTTTCATATTCTTGTTTTTTGCTTCACGAAAATTTTTGTACACTAATTACTTTTTAATAGGAAAACGTGCAACGGCAAACTCCTTCCTAGGGTCACTGGGAAGATGACATTGACAAAATATGTTAAGATCAGCCGCCCCTATGCGTAAAGTATGTCGTTTTTCCATTTTTTCGATCCGGAGCGACACCAACATTGTGTTGCAATTTTAAACTGCGCGGTTAAACGGCGGGCCAAACAGTCGGTGGTTTATGCAACAGCAACCATCAAACTAGTAGGAGAATACACGCCCGTGATAGTATAGGAGATTCCCACTGTCCCTATCTTTTTTTTTATCTCGGACATATATATACCGGCTTATCGTCAATAACTCGAAAACCAGCACGTTAAGGCCAATTTTCGTCTATACGATTCTTATGCAGTTTTAGATTCTCTACACGGTCCACTGATCGTTTTATTTTTTTGTCGAATTTTGAGAATTTTTTTTTTTTTTTCTCGAAAACGAGCTCGACGACCTGCACTTTTGACGACGCCATCGTGTTCCCCGGATTTTTTCCTGCAAGATAGCGTGTCTATTTTTTGTCCTACGACGATTTTTGACGCCGGAGCGGTGTTTCGGAGCAGAGCGGACTTAGAAACTTTCGCGCGTCGACCGCCGGACCGATCGCTCCAGGCTGTTTTTCGTCAATAACTCGAAAACGAGCACGGTAACGCTCGTTTTCGCCCGTACGATACTTGTACCGTTTACCGATGGCTACCTGGTAGATGGTTTTTTTTTTTTTTATCTCGAATTTTGAGAGCTTTTTTAATTTTTTCCACAAAAACGAGCACGTGAACGCCAATTTTCGTCTATACGATTCTTATGCAGTTTTATATTCTCTACACGGTCCACTGATCGTTTTATTTTTTTGTCGAATTTTGAGAATTTTTTTTTTTTTTTCTCGAAAACGAGCTCGACGACCTGCACTTTTGACGACGCCATCGTGTTCCCCGGATTTTTTCCTGCAAGATAGCGTGTCTATTTTTTGTCCTACGACGATTTTTGACGCCGGAGCGGTGTTTCGGAGCAGAGCGGACTTAGAAACTTTCGCGCGTCGACCGCCGGACCGATCGCTCCAGGCTGTTTTTCGTCAATAACTCGAAAACGAGCACGGTAACGCTCGTTTTCGCCCGTACGATACTTGTACCGTTTACCGTTGGCTACCTGGTAGATGGTTTTTTTTTTTTTATCTCGAATTTTGAGAGCTTTTTTAACTTTTTTCTCAAAAACGAGCACGTGAACGCCAATTTTGGTCTATACGATTCTTATGCAGTTTTAGATTCTCTACACGGTCCACTGATCGTTTTATTTTTTTGTCGAATTTTGAGAATTTTTTTTTTTTTTTCTCGAAAACGAGCTCGACGACCTGCACTTTTGACGACGCCATCGTGTTCCCCGGATTTTTTCCTGCAAGATAGGGTGGCGATTTTTTGTCCTACGACGATTTTTGACGCCGGAGCGATGATTCGGAGCAGAGCGGACTTAGAAACTTTCGCGCGTCGACCGCCGGACCGATCGCTCCAGGCTGTTTTTCGTCAATAACTCGAAAACGAGCACGGTAACGCTCGTTTTCGCCCGTACGATACTTGTACCGTTTACCGTTGGCTACCTGGTAGACGGTTTTTTTTTTTTTTATCTCGAAGTTTGAGAGCTTTTTTAATTTTTTCCACAAAAACGAGCACGTGAACGCCAATTTTCGTCTATACGATTCTTATGCAGTTTTATATTCTCTACACGGTCCACTGATCGTTTTATTTTTTTGTCGAATTTTGAGAATTTTTTTTTTTTTTTCTCGAAAACGAGCTCGACGACCTGCACTTTTGACGACGCCATCGTGTTCCCCGGATTTTTTCCTGCAAGATAGGGTGGCGATTTTTTGTCCTACGACGATTTTTGACGCCGGAGCGATGATTCGGAGCAGAGCGGACTTAGAAACTTTCGCGCGTCGACCGCCGGACCGATCGCTCCAGGCTGTTTTTCGTCAATAACTCGAAAACGAGCACGGTAACGCTCGTTTTCGCCCGTACGATACTTGTACCGTTTACCGTTGGCTACCTGGTAGACGGTTTTTTTTTTTTTTATCTCGAAGTTTGAGAGCTTTTTTAATTTTTTCCACAAAAACGAGCACGTGAACGCCAATTTTCGTCTATACGATTCTTATGCAGTTTTATATTCTCTACACGGTCCACTGATCGTTTTATTTTTTTGTCGAATTTTGAGAATTTTTTTTTTTTTTTCTCGAAAACGAGCTCGACGACCTGCACTTTTGACGACGCCATCGTGTTCCCCGGATTTTTTCCTGCAAGATAGCGTGTCTATTTTTTGTCCTACGACGATTTTTGACGCCGGAGCGGTGTTTCGGAGCAGAGCGGACTTAGAAACTTTCGCGCGTCGACCGCCGGACCGATCGCTCCAGGCTGTTTTTCGTCAATAACTCGAAAACGAGCACGGTAACGCTCGTTTTCGCCCGTACGATACTTGTACCGTTTACCGTTGGCTACCTGGTAGATGGTTTTTTTTTTTTTTATCTCGAATTTTGAGAGCTTTTTTAACTTTTTTCTCAAAAACGAGCACGTGAACGCCAATTTTGGTCTATACGATTCTTATGCAGTTTTAGATTCTCTACACGGTCCACTGATCGTTTTATTTTTTTGTCGAGTTTTGAGAATTTTTTTTTTTTTTTCTCGAAAACTAGCTCGACGACCTGCACTTTTGACGACGCCATCGTGTTCCCCGGATTTTTTCCTGCAAGATAGGGTGGCGATTTTTTGTCCTACGACGATTTTTGACGCCGGAGCGGTGTTTCGGAGCAGAGCGGACTTAGAAACTTTCGCGCGTCGACCGCCGGACCGATCGCTCCAGGCTGTTTTTCGTCAATAACTCGAAAACGAGCACGGTAACGCTCGTTTTCGCCCGTACGATACTTGTACCGTTTACCGTTGGCTACCTGGTAGACGGTTTTTTTTTTTTTTATCTCGAAGTTTGAGAGCTTTTTTAATTTTTTCCACAAAAACGAGCACGTGAACGCCAATTTTCGTCTATACGATTCTTATGCAGTTTTATATTCTCTACACGGTCCACTGATCGTTTTATTTTTTTGTCGAATTTTGAGAATTTTGTTTTTTTTTTCTCGAAAACGAGCTCGACGACCTGCACTTTTGACGACGCCATCGTGTTCCCCGGATTTTTTCCTGCAAGATAGCGTGTCTATTTTTTGTCCTACGACGATTTTTGACGCCGGAGCGGTGTTTCGGAGCAGAGCGGACTTAGAAACTTTCGCGCGTCGACCGCCGGACCGATCGCTCCAGGCTGTTTTTCGTCAATAACTCGAAAACGAGCACGGTAACGCTCGTTTTCGCCCGTACGATACTTGTACCGTTTACCGTTGGCTACCTGGTAGATGGTTTTTTTTTTTTTTATCTCGAATTTTGAGAGCTTTTTTAATTTTTTCCACAAAAACGAGCACGTGAACGCCAATTTTCGTCTATACGATTCTTATGCAGTTTTATATTCTCTACACGGTCCACTGATCGTTTTATTTTTTTGTCGAATTTTGAGAATTTTTTTTTTTTTTTCTCGAAAACGAGCTCGACGACCTGCACTTTTGACGACGCCATCGTGTTCCCCGGATTTTTTCCTGCAAGATAGCGTGTCTATTTTTTGTCCTACGACGATTTTTGACGCCGGAGCGGTGTTTCGGAGCAGAGCGGACTTAGAAACTTTCGCGCGTCGACCGCCGGACCGATCGCTCCAGGCTGTTTTTCGTCAATAACTCGAAAACGAGCACGGTAACGCTCGTTTTCGCCCGTACGATACTTGTACCGTTTACCGTTGGCTACCTGGTAGATGGTTTTTTTTTTTTTTATCTCGAATTTTGAGAGCTTTTTTAACTTTTTTCTCAAAAACGAGCACGTGAACGCCAATTTTGGTCTATACGATTCTTATGCAGTTTTATATTCTCTACACGGTCCACTGATCGTTTTATTTTTTTGTCGAATTTTGAGAATTTTTTTTTTTTTTTCTCGAAAACGAGCTCGACGACCTGCACTTTTGACGACGCCATCGTGTTCCCCGGATTTTTTCCTGCAAGATAGGGTGGCGATTTTTTGTCCTACGACGATTTTTGACGCCGGAGCGATGATTCGGAGCAGAGCGGACTTAGAAACTTTCGCGCGTCGACCGCCGGACCGATCGCTCCAGGCTGTTTTTCGTCAATAACTCGAAAACGAGCACGGTAACGCTCGTTTTCGCCCGTACGATACTTGTACCGTTTACCGTTGGCTACCTGGTAGACGGTTTTTTTTTTTTTTATCTCGAAGTTTGAGAGCTTTTTTAATTTTTTCCACAAAAACGAGCACGTGAACGCCAATTTTCGTCTATACGATTCTTATGCAGTTTTATATTCTCTACACGGTCCACTGATCGTTTTATTTTTTTGTCGAATTTTGAGAATTTTTTTTTTTTTTTCTCGAAAACGAGCTCGACGACCTGCACTTTTGACGACGCCATCGTGTTCCCCGGATTTTTTCCTGCAAGATAGCGTGTCTATTTTTTGTCCTACGACGATTTTTGACGCCGGAGCGGTGTTTCGGAGCAGAGCGGACTTAGAAACTTTCGCGCGTCGACCGCCGGACCGATCGCTCCAGGCTGTTTTTCGTCAATAACTCGAAAACGAGCACGGTAACGCTCGTTTTCGCCCGTACGATACTTGTACCGTTTACCGTTGGCTACCTGGTAGATGGTTTTTTTTTTTTTTATCTCGAATTTTGAGAGCTTTTTTAACTTTTTTCTCAAAAACGAGCACGTGAACGCCAATTTTGGTCTATACGATTCTTATGCAGTTTTAGATTCTCTACACGGTCCACTGATCGTTTTATTTTTTTGTCGAGTTTTGAGAATTTTTTTTTTTTTTTCTCGAAAACTAGCTCGACGACCTGCACTTTTGACGACGCCATCGTGTTCCCCGGATTTTTTCCTGCAAGATAGGGTGGCGATTTTTTGTCCTACGACGATTTTTGACGCCGGAGCGGTGTTTCGGAGCAGAGCGGACTTAGAAACTTTCGCGCGTCGACCGCCGGACCGATCGCTCCAGGCTGTTTTTCGTCAATAACTCGAAAACGAGCACGGTAACGCTCGTTTTCGCCCGTACGATACTTGTACCGTTTACCGTTGGCTACCTGGTAGACGGTTTTTTTTTTTTTTATCTCGAAGTTTGAGAGCTTTTTTAATTTTTTCCACAAAAACGAGCACGTGAACGCCAATTTTCGTCTATACGATTCTTATGCAGTTTTATATTCTCTACACGGTCCACTGATCGTTTTATTTTTTTGTCGAATTTTGAGAATTTTGTTTTTTTTTTCTCGAAAACGAGCTCGACGACCTGCACTTTTGACGACGCCATCGTGTTCCCCGGATTTTTTCCTGCAAGATAGCGTGTCTATTTTTTGTCCTACGACGATTTTTGACGCCGGAGCGGTGTTTCGGAGCAGAGCGGACTTAGAAACTTTCGCGCGTCGACCGCCGGACCGATCGCTCCAGGCTGTTTTTCGTCAATAACTCGAAAACGAGCACGGTAACGCTCGTTTTCGCCCGTACGATACTTGTACCGTTTACCGTTGGCTACCTGGTAGATGGTTTTTTTTTTTTTTATCTCGAATTTTGAGAGCTTTTTTAACTTTTTTCTCAAAAACGAGCACGTGAACGCCAATTTTGGTCTATACGATTCTTATGCAGTTTTATATTCTCTACACGGTCCACTGATCGTTTTATTTTTTTGTCGAATTTTGAGAATTTTTTTTTTTTTTTCTCGAAAACGAGCTCGACGACCTGCACTTTTGACGACGCCATCGTGTTCCCCGGATTTTTTCCTGCAAGATAGGGTGGCGATTTTTTGTCCTACGACGATTTTTGACGCCGGAGCGATGATTCGGAGCAGAGCGGACTTAGAAACTTTCGCGCGTCGACCGCCGGACCGATCGCTCCAGGCTGTTTTTCGTCAATAACTCGAAAACGAGCACGGTAACGCTCGTTTTCGCCCGTACGATACTTGTACCGTTTACCGTTGGCTACCTGGTAGACGGTTTTTTTTTTTTTTATCTCGAAGTTTGAGAGCTTTTTTAATTTTTTCCACAAAAACGAGCACGTGAACGCCAATTTTCGTCTATACGATTCTTATGCAGTTTTATATTCTCTACACGGTCCACTGATCGTTTTATTTTTTTGTCGAATTTTGAGAATTTTTTTTTTTTTTTCTCGAAAACGAGCTCGACGACCTGCACTTTTGACGACGCCATCGTGTTCCCCGGATTTTTTCCTGCAAGATAGCGTGTCTATTTTTTGTCCTACGACGATTTTTGACGCCGGAGCGGTGTTTCGGAGCAAAGCGGACTTAGAAACTTTCGCGCGTCGACCGCCGGACCGATCGCTCCAGGCTGTTTTTCGTCAATAACTCGAAAACGAGCACGGTAACGCTCGTTTTCGCCCGTACGATACTTGTACCGTTTACCGTTGGCTACCTGGTAGATGGTTTTTTTTTTTTTATCTCGAATTTTGAGAGCTTTTTTAACTTTTTTCTCAAAAACGAGCACGTGAACGCCAATTTTGGTCTATACGATTCTTATGCAGTTTTAGATTCTCTACACGGT
Source organism: Colletes latitarsis (assembly GCF_051014445.1). Classification (NCBI taxonomy): domain Eukaryota; kingdom Metazoa; phylum Arthropoda; class Insecta; order Hymenoptera; family Colletidae; genus Colletes; species Colletes latitarsis. The sequence continues at coordinate 38,602 of NW_027488455.1, read as the reverse complement.
CCACTGATCGTTTTATTTTTTTGTCGAGTTTTGAGAATTTTTTTTTTTTTTTCTCGAAAACGAGCTCGACGACCTGCACTTTTGACGACGCCATCGTGTTCCCCGGATTTTTTCCTGCAAGATAGGGTGGCGATTTTTTGTCCTACGACGATTTTTGACGCCGGAGCGATGATTCGGAGCAGAGCGGACTTAGAAACTTTCGCGCGTCGACCGCCGGACCGATCGCTCCAGGCTGTTTTTCGTCAATAACTCGAAAACGAGCACGGTAACGCTCGTTTTCGCCCGTACGATACTTGTACCGTTTACCGTTGGCTACCTGGTAGACGGTTTTTTTTTTTTTTATCTCGAAGTTTGAGAGCTTTTTTAATTTTTTCCACAAAAACGAGCACGTGAACGCCAATTTTCGTCTATACGATTCTTATGCAGTTTTATATTCTCTACACGGTCCACTGATCGTTTTATTTTTTTGTCGAATTTTGAGAATTTTTTTTTTTTTTTCTCGAAAACGAGCTCGACGACCTGCACTTTTGACGACGCCATCGTGTTCCCCGGATTTTTTCCTGCAAGATAGCGTGTCTATTTTTTGTCCTACGACGATTTTTGACGCCGGAGCGGTGTTTCGGAGCAGAGCGGACTTAGAAACTTTCGCGCGTCGACCGCCGGACCGATCGCTCCAGGCTGTTTTTCGTCAATAACTCGAAAACGAGCACGGTAACGCTCGTTTTCGCCCGTACGATACTTGTACCGTTTACCGTTGGCTACCTGGTAGATGGTTTTTTTTTTTTTTATCTCGAATTTTGAGAGCTTTTTTAACTTTTTTCTCAAAAACGAGCACGTGAACGCCAATTTTGGTCTATACGATTCTTATGCAGTTTTAGATTCTCTACACGGTCCACTGATCGTTTTATTTTTTTGTCGAGTTTTGAGAATTTTTTTTTTTTTTTCTCGAAAACTAGCTCGACGACCTGCACTTTTGACGACGCCATCGTGTTCCCCGGATTTTTTCCTGCAAGATAGGGTGGCGATTTTTTGTCCTACGACGATTTTTGACGCCGGAGCGGTGTTTCGGAGCAGAGCGGACTTAGAAACTTTCGCGCGTCGACCGCCGGACCGATCGCTCCAGGCTGTTTTTCGTCAATAACTCGAAAACGAGCACGGTAACGCTCGTTTTCGCCCGTACGATACTTGTACCGTTTACCGTTGGCTACCTGGTAGACGGTTTTTTTTTTTTTTATCTCGAAGTTTGAGAGCTTTTTTAATTTTTTCCACAAAAACGAGCACGTGAACGCCAATTTTCGTCTATACGATTCTTATGCAGTTTTATATTCTCTACACGGTCCACTGATCGTTTTATTTTTTTGTCGAATTTTGAGAATTTTGTTTTTTTTTTCTCGAAAACGAGCTCGACGACCTGCACTTTTGACGACGCCATCGTGTTCCCCGGATTTTTTCCTGCAAGATAGCGTGTCTATTTTTTGTCCTACGACGATTTTTGACGCCGGAGCGGTGTTTCGGAGCAGAGCGGACTTAGAAACTTTCGCGCGTCGACCGCCGGACCGATCGCTCCAGGCTGTTTTTCGTCAATAACTCGAAAACGAGCACGGTAACGCTCGTTTTCGCCCGTACGATACTTGTACCGTTTACCGTTGGCTACCTGGTAGATGGTTTTTTTTTTTTTTATCTCGAATTTTGAGAGCTTTTTTAACTTTTTTCTCAAAAACGAGCACGTGAACGCCAATTTTGGTCTATACGATTCTTATGCAGTTTTAGATTCTCTACACGGTCCACTGATCGTTTTATTTTTTTGTCGAATTTTGAGAATTTTTTTTTTTTTTTCTCGAAAACGAGCTCGACGACCTGCACTTTTGACGACGCCATCGTGTTCCCCGGATTTTTTCCTGCAAGATAGGGTGGCGATTTTTTGTCCTACGACGATTTTTGACGCCGGAGCGATGATTCGGAGCAGAGCGGACTTAGAAACTTTCGCGCGTCGACCGCCGGACCGATCGCTCCAGGCTGTTTTTCGTCAATAACTCGAAAACGAGCACGGTAACGCTCGTTTTCGCCCGTACGATACTTGTACCGTTTACCGTTGGCTACCTGGTAGACGGTTTTTTTTTTTTTTATCTCGAAGTTTGAGAGCTTTTTTAATTTTTTCCACAAAAACGAGCACGTGAACGCCAATTTTCGTCTATACGATTCTTATGCAGTTTTATATTCTCTACACGGTCCACTGATCGTTTTATTTTTTTGTCGAATTTTGAGAATTTTTTTTTTTTTTTCTCGAAAACGAGCTCGACGACCTGCACTTTTGACGACGCCATCGTGTTCCCCGGATTTTTTCCTGCAAGATAGGGTGGCGATTTTTTGTCCTACGACGATTTTTGACGCCGGAGCGATGATTCGGAGCAGAGCGGACTTAGAAACTTTCGCGCGTCGACCGCCGGACCGATCGCTCCAGGCTGTTTTTCGTCAATAACTCGAAAACGAGCACGGTAACGCTCGTTTTCGCCCGTACGATACTTGTACCGTTTACCGTTGGCTACCTGGTAGACGGTTTTTTTTTTTTTTATCTCGAAGTTTGAGAGCTTTTTTAATTTTTTCCACAAAAACGAGCACGTGAACGCCAATTTTCGTCTATACGATTCTTATGCAGTTTTATATTCTCTACACGGTCCACTGATCGTTTTATTTTTTTGTCGAATTTTGAGAATTTTTTTTTTTTTTTCTCGAAAACGAGCTCGACGACCTGCACTTTTGACGACGCCATCGTGTTCCCCGGATTTTTTCCTGCAAGATAGCGTGTCTATTTTTTGTCCTACGACGATTTTTGACGCCGGAGCGGTGTTTCGGAGCAGAGCGGACTTAGAAACTTTCGCGCGTCGACCGCCGGACCGATCGCTCCAGGCTGTTTTTCGTCAATAACTCGAAAACGAGCACGGTAACGCTCGTTTTCGCCCGTACGATACTTGTACCGTTTACCGATGGCTACCTGGTAGATGGTTTTTTTTTTTTTTATCTCGAATTTTGAGAGCTTTTTTAATTTTTTCCACAAAAACGAGCACGTGAACGCCAATTTTCGTCTATACGATTCTTATGCAGTTTTATATTCTCTACACGGTCCACTGATCGTTTTATTTTTTTGTCGAATTTTGAGAATTTTTTTTTTTTTTTCTCGAAAACGAGCTCGACGACCTGCACTTTTGACGACGCCATCGTGTTCCCCGGATTTTTTCCTGCAAGATAGCGTGTCTATTTTTTGTCCTACGACGATTTTTGACGCCGGAGCGGTGTTTCGGAGCAGAGCGGACTTAGAAACTTTCGCGCGTCGACCGCCGGACCGATCGCTCCAGGCTGTTTTTCGTCAATAACTCGAAAACGAGCACGGTAACGCTCGTTTTCGCCCGTACGATACTTGTACCGTTTACCGTTGGCTACCTGGTAGATGGTTTTTTTTTTTTTTATCTCGAATTTTGAGAGCTTTTTTAACTTTTTTCTCAAAAACGAGCACGTGAACGCCAATTTTGGTCTATACGATTCTTATGCAGTTTTAGATTCTCTACACGGTCCACTGATCGTTTTATTTTTTTGTCGAATTTTGAGAATTTTTTTTTTTTTTTCTCGAAAACGAGCTCGACGACCTGCACTTTTGACGACGCCATCGTGTTCCCCGGATTTTTTCCTGCAAGATAGGGTGGCGATTTTTTGTCCTACGACGATTTTTGACGCCGGAGCGATGATTCGGAGCAGAGCGGACTTAGAAACTTTCGCGCGTCGACCGCCGGACCGATCGCTCCAGGCTGTTTTTCGTCAATAACTCGAAAACGAGCACGGTAACGCTCGTTTTCGCCCGTACGATACTTGTACCGTTTACCGTTGGCTACCTGGTAGACGGTTTTTTTTTTTTTTATCTCGAAGTTTGAGAGCTTTTTTAATTTTTTCCACAAAAACGAGCACGTGAACGCCAATTTTCGTCTATACGATTCTTATGCAGTTTTATATTCTCTACACGGTCCACTGATCGTTTTATTTTTTTGTCGAATTTTGAGAATTTTTTTTTTTTTTTCTCGAAAACGAGCTCGACGACCTGCACTTTTGACGACGCCATCGTGTTCCCCGGATTTTTTCCTGCAAGATAGGGTGGCGATTTTTTGTCCTACGACGATTTTTGACGCCGGAGCGATGATTCGGAGCAGAGCGGACTTAGAAACTTTCGCGCGTCGACCGCCGGACCGATCGCTCCAGGCTGTTTTTCGTCAATAACTCGAAAACGAGCACGGTAACGCTCGTTTTCGCCCGTACGATACTTGTACCGTTTACCGTTGGCTACCTGGTAGACGGTTTTTTTTTTTTTTATCTCGAAGTTTGAGAGCTTTTTTAATTTTTTCCACAAAAACGAGCACGTGAACGCCAATTTTCGTCTATACGATTCTTATGCAGTTTTATATTCTCTACACGGTCCACTGATCGTTTTATTTTTTTGTCGAATTTTGAGAATTTTTTTTTTTTTTTCTCGAAAACGAGCTCGACGACCTGCACTTTTGACGACGCCATCGTGTTCCCCGGATTTTTTCCTGCAAGATAGCGTGTCTATTTTTTGTCCTACGACGATTTTTGACGCCGGAGCGGTGTTTCGGAGCAGAGCGGACTTAGAAACTTTCGCGCGTCGACCGCCGGACCGATCGCTCCAGGCTGTTTTTCGTCAATAACTCGAAAACGAGCACGGTAACGCTCGTTTTCGCCCGTACGATACTTGTACCGTTTACCGTTGGCTACCTGGTAGATGGTTTTTTTTTTTTTTATCTCGAATTTTGAGAGCTTTTTTAACTTTTTTCTCAAAAACGAGCACGTGAACGCCAATTTTGGTCTATACGATTCTTATGCAGTTTTAGATTCTCTACACGGTCCACTGATCGTTTTATTTTTTTGTCGAGTTTTGAGAATTTTTTTTTTTTTTTCTCGAAAACTAGCTCGACGACCTGCACTTTTGACGACGCCATCGTGTTCCCCGGATTTTTTCCTGCAAGATAGGGTGGCGATTTTTTGTCCTACGACGATTTTTGACGCCGGAGCGGTGTTTCGGAGCAGAGCGGACTTAGAAACTTTCGCGCGTCGACCGCCGGACCGATCGCTCCAGGCTGTTTTTCGTCAATAACTCGAAAACGAGCACGGTAACGCTCGTTTTCGCCCGTACGATACTTGTACCGTTTACCGTTGGCTACCTGGTAGACGGTTTTTTTTTTTTTTATCTCGAAGTTTGAGAGCTTTTTTAATTTTTTCCACAAAAACGAGCACGTGAACGCCAATTTTCGTCTATACGATTCTTATGCAGTTTTATATTCTCTACACGGTCCACTGATCGTTTTATTTTTTTGTCGAATTTTGAGAATTTTGTTTTTTTTTTCTCGAAAACGAGCTCGACGACCTGCACTTTTGACGACGCCATCGTGTTCCCCGGATTTTTTCCTGCAAGATAGCGTGTCTATTTTTTGTCCTACGACGATTTTTGACGCCGGAGCGGTGTTTCGGAGCAGAGCGGACTTAGAAACTTTCGCGCGTCGACCGCCGGACCGATCGCTCCAGGCTGTTTTTCGTCAATAACTCGAAAACGAGCACGGTAACGCTCGTTTTCGCCCGTACGATACTTGTACCGTTTACCGTTGGCTACCTGGTAGATGGTTTTTTTTTTTTTTATCTCGAATTTTGAGAGCTTTTTTAACTTTTTTCTCAAAAACGAGCACGTGAACGCCAATTTTGGTCTATACGATTCTTATGCAGTTTTATATTCTCTACACGGTCCACTGATCGTTTTATTTTTTTGTCGAATTTTGAGAATTTTTTTTTTTTTTTCTCGAAAACGAGCTCGACGACCTGCACTTTTGACGACGCCATCGTGTTCCCCGGATTTTTTCCTGCAAGATAGGGTGGCGATTTTTTGTCCTACGACGATTTTTGACGCCGGAGCGATGATTCGGAGCAGAGCGGACTTAGAAACTTTCGCGCGTCGACCGCCGGACCGATCGCTCCAGGCTGTTTTTCGTCAATAACTCGAAAACGAGCACGGTAACGCTCGTTTTCGCCCGTACGATACTTGTACCGTTTACCGTTGGCTACCTGGTAGACGGTTTTTTTTTTTTTTATCTCGAAGTTTGAGAGCTTTTTTAATTTTTTCCACAAAAACGAGCACGTGAACGCCAATTTTCGTCTATACGATTCTTATGCAGTTTTATATTCTCTACACGGTCCACTGATCGTTTTATTTTTTTGTCGAATTTTGAGAATTTTTTTTTTTTTTTCTCGAAAACGAGCTCGACGACCTGCACTTTTGACGACGCCATCGTGTTCCCCGGATTTTTTCCTGCAAGATAGCGTGTCTATTTTTTGTCCTACGACGATTTTTGACGCCGGAGCGGTGTTTCGGAGCAGAGCGGACTTAGAAACTTTCGCGCGTCGACCGCCGGACCGATCGCTCCAGGCTGTTTTTCGTCAATAACTCGAAAACGAGCACGGTAACGCTCGTTTTCGCCCGTACGATACTTGTACCGTTTACCGTTGGCTACCTGGTAGATGGTTTTTTTTTTTTTTATCTCGAATTTTGAGAGCTTTTTTAACTTTTTTCTCAAAAACGAGCACGTGAACGCCAATTTTGGTCTATACGATTCTTATGCAGTTTTAGATTCTCTACACGGTCCACTGATCGTTTTATTTTTTTGTCGAGTTTTGAGAATTTTTTTTTTTTTTTCTCGAAAACTAGCTCGACGACCTGCACTTTTGACGACGCCATCGTGTTCCCCGGATTTTTTCCTGCAAGATAGGGTGGCGATTTTTTGTCCTACGACGATTTTTGACGCCGGAGCGGTGTTTCGGAGCAGAGCGGACTTAGAAACTTTCGCGCGTCGACCGCCGGACCGATCGCTCCAGGCTGTTTTTCGTCAATAACTCGAAAACGAGCACGGTAACGCTCGTTTTCGCCCGTACGATACTTGTACCGTTTACCGTTGGCTACCTGGTAGACGGTTTTTTTTTTTTTTATCTCGAAGTTTGAGAGCTTTTTTAATTTTTTCCACAAAAACGAGCACGTGAACGCCAATTTTCGTCTATACGATTCTTATGCAGTTTTATATTCTCTACACGGTCCACTGATCGTTTTATTTTTTTGTCGAATTTTGAGAATTTTGTTTTTTTTTTCTCGAAAACGAGCTCGACGACCTGCACTTTTGACGACGCCATCGTGTTCCCCGGATTTTTTCCTGCAAGATAGCGTGTCTATTTTTTGTCCTACGACGATTTTTGACGCCGGAGCGGTGTTTCGGAGCAGAGCGGACTTAGAAACTTTCGCGCGTCGACCGCCGGACCGATCGCTCCAGGCTGTTTTTCGTCAATAACTCGAAAACGAGCACGGTAACGCTCGTTTTCGCCCGTACGATACTTGTACCGTTTACCGTTGGCTACCTGGTAGACGGTTTTTTTTTTTTTTATCTCGAAGTTTGAGAGCTTTTTTAATTTTTTCCACAAAAACGAGCACGTGAACGCCAATTTTCGTCTATACGATTCTTATGCAGTTTTATATTCTCTACACGGTCCACTGATCGTTTTATTTTTTTGTCGAATTTTGAGAATTTTTTTTTTTTTTTCTCGAAAACGAGCTCGACGACCTGCACTTTTGACGACGCCATCGTGTTCCCCGGATTTTTTCCTGCAAGATAGCGTGTCGATTTTTTGTCCTAGCTCAATTATTAAGGAAGTTACGGTTTCTTGATTTTTCGGTATGTTCGAACTGGTCTTTTAGGCGGGCGCTCGGTCGCGCGGTGCTTTCGCATCGACCGACGTACCGATCGGCGGCGACGGTTTTTCGTCTATATCTCGAAAACTAGTACGCTAACACATATTTTGACCTATATGATATTTGTTCAGTGTAATTTTTTCTATCTGGTAGGCTGGTTTTTTTTTTTTTATCTCGAATTTTTTGAACGTTTTTGTTTTTTTCTCGAAAACTAGCGCGACGACCGATATTTTTAACTACGGTTTTGAATTCGTCTAATTTTTGCCTACAAGATAGCGTGTCGAGTTTTTGTCCTGCGACGATTTTGACCATTTTTTCATTTTTTTCTCGAAAACGAGCACGGCAATCTATATTTTTAACGACGGCATCGTGTTCCCCTGCTTTTTTCCTACAAGATAGCGTTTTTTTTTTTTGCCCTAGCTCAATTATTAAGGAAATTACAGGTGTTGGTTTTCGCTCTAAGTTATAACAGGCCGTTCGGGCGGGCGGTTGGGTCGCGCGGTTCCCCCCATAAGCGGCCGTGCGTAAGCCCGTGCGTCGCCGGCGTTCCGGCGGGCGCCTCGGTACCTATAAGAGAAGCGACGGTCCGGTCGAGTCGGTCGGGGCAGCGTCGAGCGTACGGCTATTCTTCGACCTCGGTTGAGAAGCAGTCGTCGCTCCTCGGGATTTCATCCTGACTGTTCTGTATCGTGCTCGTTCCAGACTTTCTCCACACTGCATTGCCACGAGTCGGTGTCTTTGACCGAATGGCTCTTGAAGTGGTATAAGCGTCTCGAGTGACGTTGGTGACTTGTATACGTTTAAAATATGTATACTCGT
>NW_027488455.1:0-17500 GCF_051014445.1 Colletes latitarsis | reverse complement strand
CCTAACCCAGTCCTAACCCAGACCTAACCCAGTCCTAACCCAGTCCTAACCCAGACCTAACCCAGACCTAACCCAGACCTAACCAAATCCAGTACTAACCCAGACCTAACCCAGTCCTAACCCAGACCTAACCCAGTCCTAACCCAGACCTAACCCAGACCTAACCCAGTCCTAACCCAGTCCTAACCCAGACCTAACCCAGTCCTAACCCAGTCCTAACCCAGACCTAACCCAGTCCTAACCCAGTCCTAACCCAGACCTAACCCAGTCCTAACCCAGTCCTAACCCAGACCTAACCCAGACCTAACCCAGACCGAACCCAGACCTAACCCAGACCTAACCCAGTCCTAACCCAGACCTAACCCAGACCTAACCCAGTCCTAACCCAGTCCTAACCCAGACCTAACCCAGTCCTAACCCAGTCCTAACCCAGACCTAACCCAGTCCTAACCCAGTCCTAACCCAGACCTAACCCAGTCCTAACCCAGTCCTAACCCAGACCTAACCCAAACCTAACCCAGACCGAACCCAGACCTAACCCAGCCCTAACCCAGACCTAACCCAGACCTAACCAAATCCAGTACTAACCCAGACCTAACCCAGTCCTAACCCAGACCTAACCCAGTCCTAACCCAGACCTAACCCAGACCTAACCCAGTCCTAACCCAGTCCTAACCCAGACCTAACCCAGACCTAACCCAGACCGAACCCAGACCTAACCCAGACCTAACCCAGTCCTAACCCAGACCTAACCCAGACCTAACCCAGTCCTAACCCAGTCCTAACCCAGTCCTAACCCAGACCTAACCCAGTCCTAACCCAGTCCTAACCCAGACCTAACCCAGACCTAACCCAGACCTAACCAAATCCAGTACTAACCCAGACCTAACCCAGTCCTAACCCAGACCTAACCCAGTCCTAACCCAGACCTAACCCAGACCTAACCCAGACCTAACCCAGACCTAACCAAATCCAGTACTAACCCAGACCTAACCCAGTCCTAACCCAGACCTAACCCAGTCCTAACCCAGACCTAACCCAGACCTAACCCAGTCCTAACCCAGTCCTAACCCAGACCTAACCCAGACCTAACCCAGTCCTAACCCAGTCCTAACCCAGACCTAACTCAGACCTAACCCAGACCTAACCCAGACCTAACCCAGTCCTAACCCAGTCCTAACCCAGTCCTAACCCAGAAATAACCCAGACCTAACCCAGACCTAACCCAGTCCTAACCCAGTCCTAACCCAGTCCTAACCCAGACCTAACCCAGACCTAACCCAGACCTAACCCAGACCTAACCCAGTCCTAACCCAGACCGAACCCAGACCTAACCCAGACCTAACCCAGTCCTAACCCAGACCTAACCCAGTCCTAACCCAGACCTAACCCAGACCTAACCCAGTCCTAACCCAGTCCTAACCCAGACCTAACCCAGACCTAACCCAGACCTAACCCAGACCTAACCCAGACCTAACCCAGAAATAACCCAGACCTAACCCAGACCTAACCCAGTCCTAACCCAGTCCTAACCCAGTCCTAACCCAGACCTAACCCAGTCCTAACCCAGTCCTAACCCAGACCTAACCCAGACCTAACCCAGACCTAACCAAATCCAGTACTAACCCAGACCTAACCCAGTCCTAACCCAGACCTAACCCAGTCCTAACCCAGACCTAACCCAGACCTAACCCAGTCCTAACCCAGTCCTAACCCAGACCTAACCCAGTCCTAACCCAGACCTAACCCAGACCTAACCCAGTCCTAACACAGTCCTAACCCAGTCCTAACCAAGTCCTAACCCAGAACCTACCCAGTCCTAACCCAAACCTAACCCAGACCTAACCCAGACCTAACCCAGTCCTAACCCAGTCCTAACCCAGACCTAACCCAGTCCTAACCCAGACCTAACCCAGTCCTAACCCAGAAATACCCCAGACCTGACCCAGACCTAACCCAGACCTAACCCAGCCCTAACCCAGACCTAACCCAGACCTAACCCAGACCTAACCCAGAAATAACCCAGACCTAACCCAGACCTAACCCAGACCTAACCCAGACCTAACCCAGTCCTAACCCAGACCTAACCCAGTCCTAACCCAGACCTAACCCAGACCTAACCCAGACCTAACCCAGACCTAACCCAGAAATAACCCAGACCTAACCCAGACCTAACCCAGTCCTAACCCAGAAATACCCCAGACCTGACCCAGACCTAACCCAGACCTAACCCAGCCCTAACCCAGACCTAACCCAGACCTAACCCAGACCTAACCCAGAAATAACCCAGACCTAACCCAGACCTAACCCAGTCCTAACCCAGTACTAACCCAGTCCTAACCCAGACCTAACCCAGTCCTAACCCAGACCTAACCCAGACCTAACCCAGTCCTAACCTAGACCTAACCCAGTCCTAAACCAGACCTAACCCAATCCTAACCCAGTCGTAACCCAGACCTAACCCAGTCGTAACCCAGACCTAACCCAGTCGTAACCCAGACCTAACCCAGTCGTAACCCAGACCTAACCCAGTCGTAACCCAGTCCTAACCCAGTCCTAACCCAGACCTAACCCAGACCTAACCCAGACCTAACCCAGTCCTAACCCAGTCCTAACCCAGACCTAACCCAGTCCTAACCCAGACCTAACCCAGACCTAACCCAGTCCTAACCCAGACCTAACCCAGTCCTAACCCAGTCCTAACCCAGTCCTAACCCAGTCTTAAACCAGTCCTAACTCAGACCTAACCGAGACGTAACCCAGACCTTATCCAATTCAGTCCTAACACAGTCCATATTCATTTTTTTTTTTTTTTTTTTTTTTTTTTTTTTATTTCTGTTTTAGATACCGAAGGAGATCCTTGGATAGGCACCCATGCCTCAGAAGAATATATGGGTAGTTTGGGAATCTGACTCACCATACCCCACAAGTGTCTCATCCGTCTTTACTCATTCAGACACCACTCATGCCAACAAGCATCCCGGGACGCAGGCGAAACTGCTCTCCGCATTACTTCACCTAACCAATTCTAAACTAGCCCTAACGCAGTTCCAATACAGTCATTACAAAATGGGCTAGGTCTGGGCCAGTGTTGCGGGGGTTTGGGGCGCGCAGACCCCAGTCAGCAAAACGAATTCAATATGATGCTGTTCAATTTAATATGATACCGCTATTACAAAGGGGGTTAGGTCTGGGCTAGTGTAGCGGGGGTCTGGGGGGCGCAGACCCCTGTCAGCAAAACGAATTCAATATGATGCTGCTCAATTTAATTTGATACCGCTATTACAAAATGGGTTAGGTCTGGGCTGGTGTAGCGGGGGTTTGGGGGGCGCAGACCCCAGTCAGCAAAACGAATTCAATATGATGCTGTTCAATTTAATTTGATACCGCTATTACAAAATGGGTTAGGTCTGGGCTAGTGTAGCGGGGGTTTGGGGGGCGCAGACCCCAGTCAGCAAAACGAATTCAATATGATGCTGTTCAATTTAATTTGATACCGCTATTACAAAATGGGTTAGGTCTGGGCTAGTGTAGCGGGGGTTTGGGGGGCGCAGCCCCCCATTCAGCAAAACGAATTATGTACGATGCTGTTCAATTTAATATGATACCACTATTACAAAGTGGGTTAGGTCTGGGCTAGTGTAGCGGGGGTCTGGGGGGCGCAGACCCCTGTCAGCAAAACGAATTCAATATGATGCTGTTCAATTTAATTTGATACAGCTATTACAAAATGGGTTAGGTCTGGGCTAGTGTAGCGGGGGTTTGGGGGGCGCAGCCCCCCATTCAGCAAAACGAATTATGTACGATGCTGTTCAATTTAATATGATACCACTATTACAAAGTGGGTTAGGTCTGGGCTAGTATAGCGGGGGTCTGGGGGGCGCAGACCCCAGTCAGCAAAACGAATTCAATATGATGCTGTTCAATTTAATTTGATACCGCTATTACAAAATGGGTTAGGTCTGGGCTAGTGTAGCGGGGGTTTGGGGGGCGCAGCCCCCCATTCAGCAAAACGAATTTAGTACGATGCTGTTCAATTTAATATGATACCGCTATTACAAAGTGGGTTAGGTCCGGGCTAGTGTTGCGGGGGTCTGGGGCGCGCAGACCCCAGTCAGCAAAACGAATTCAATATGATGCTGTTCAATTTAATATGATACCGCTATTACAAAGGGGGTTAGGTCTGGGCTAGTGTAGCGGGGGTCTGGGGGGCGCAGACCCCTGTCAGCAAAACGAATTTAGTACGATGCTGTTCAATTTAATTTGATACCGCTATTACAAAATGGGTTAGGTCTGGGCTAGTGTAGCGGGGGTTTGGGGGGCGCAGCCCCCCATTCAGCAAAACGAATTAAGTACGATGCTGTTCAATTTAATATGATACCACTATTACAAAGTGGGTTAGGTCTGGGCTATTGTAGCGGGGGTCGGGGGGGCGCAGACCCCAGTCAGCAAAACGAATTCAATATGATGCTGTTCAATTTAGTTTGATACCGCTATTACAAAATGGGTTAGGTCTGGGCTAGTGTAGCGGGGGTTTGGGGGGCGCAGCCCCCCATTCAGCAAAACGAATTTAGTACGATGCTGTTCAATTTAATGTGATACCGCTATTACAAAGTGGGTTAGGTCCGGGCTAGTGTTGCGGGGGTCTGGGGCGCGCAGACCCCAGTCAGCAAAACGAATTCAATATGATGCTGTTCAATTTAATATGATACCGCTATTACAAAGGGGGTTAGGTCTGGGCTAGTGTAGCGGGGGTCTGGGGGGCGCAGACCCCTGTCAGCAAAACGAATTTAGTACGATGCTGTTCAATTTAATTTGATACCGCTATTACAAAATGGGTTAGGTCTGGGCTAGTGTAGCGGGGGTTTGGGGGGCGCAGCCCCCCATTCAGCAAAACGAATTAAGTACGATGCTGTTCAATTTAATATGATACCACTATTACAAAGTGGGTTAGGTCTGGGCTATTGTAGCGGGGGTCTGGGGGGCGCAGACCCCAGTCAGCAAAACGAATTCAATATGATGCTGTTCAATTTAATTTGATACCGCTATTACAAAATGGGTTAGGTCTGGGCTAGTGTAGCGGGGGTTTGGGGGGCGCAGCCCCCCATTCAGCAAAACGAATTTAGTACGATGCTGTTCAATTTAATATGATACCGCTATTACAAAGTGGGTTAGGTCCGGGCTAGTGTTGCGGGGGTCTGGGGGGCGCAGCCCCCCAGTCAGCAAAACGAATTTAGTACGATGCTGTTCAATTTAATTTGATACCGCTATTACAAAATGGGTTAGGTCTGGGCTAGTGTAGCGGGGGTTTGGGGGGCGCAGCCCCCCATTCAGCAAAACGAATTAAGTACGATGCTGTTCAATTTAATATGATACCACTATTACAAAGTGGGTTTGGTCTGGGCTAGTGTAGCGGGGGTCTGGGGGGCGCAGACCCCAGTCAGCAAAACGAATTCAATATGATGCTGTTCAACCCCTCGGGAATTTTTAATTTCTGTTTTATTCACCGTAATGCTCATGGAACGTACTTTCATATTCTTGTTTTTTGCTTCACGAAAATTTTTGTACACTAATTACTTTTTAATAGGAAAACGTGCAACGGCAAACTCCTTCCTAGGGTCACTGGGAAGATGACATTGACAAAATATGTTAAGATCAGCCGCCCCTATGCGTAAAGTATGTCGTTTTTCCATTTTTTCGATCCGGAGCGACACCAACATTGTGTTGCAATTTTAAACTGCGCGGTTAAACGGCGGGCCAAACAGTCGGTGGTTTATGCAACAGCAACCATCAAACTAGTAGGAGAATACACGCCCGTGATAGTATAGGAGATTCCCACTGTCCCTATCTTTTTTTTTATCTCGGACATATATATACCGGCTTATCGTCAATAACTCGAAAACCAGCACGTTAAGGCCAATTTTCGTCTATACGATTCTTATGCAGTTTTAGATTCTCTACACGGTCCACTGATCGTTTTATTTTTTTGTCGAATTTTGAGAATTTTTTTTTTTTTTTCTCGAAAACGAGCTCGACGACCTGCACTTTTGACGACGCCATCGTGTTCCCCGGATTTTTTCCTGCAAGATAGCGTGTCTATTTTTTGTCCTACGACGATTTTTGACGCCGGAGCGGTGTTTCGGAGCAGAGCGGACTTAGAAACTTTCGCGCGTCGACCGCCGGACCGATCGCTCCAGGCTGTTTTTCGTCAATAACTCGAAAACGAGCACGGTAACGCTCGTTTTCGCCCGTACGATACTTGTACCGTTTACCGATGGCTACCTGGTAGATGGTTTTTTTTTTTTTTATCTCGAATTTTGAGAGCTTTTTTAATTTTTTCCACAAAAACGAGCACGTGAACGCCAATTTTCGTCTATACGATTCTTATGCAGTTTTATATTCTCTACACGGTCCACTGATCGTTTTATTTTTTTGTCGAATTTTGAGAATTTTTTTTTTTTTTTCTCGAAAACGAGCTCGACGACCTGCACTTTTGACGACGCCATCGTGTTCCCCGGATTTTTTCCTGCAAGATAGCGTGTCTATTTTTTGTCCTACGACGATTTTTGACGCCGGAGCGGTGTTTCGGAGCAGAGCGGACTTAGAAACTTTCGCGCGTCGACCGCCGGACCGATCGCTCCAGGCTGTTTTTCGTCAATAACTCGAAAACGAGCACGGTAACGCTCGTTTTCGCCCGTACGATACTTGTACCGTTTACCGTTGGCTACCTGGTAGATGGTTTTTTTTTTTTTTATCTCGAATTTTGAGAGCTTTTTTAACTTTTTTCTCAAAAACGAGCACGTGAACGCCAATTTTGGTCTATACGATTCTTATGCAGTTTTAGATTCTCTACACGGTCCACTGATCGTTTTATTTTTTTGTCGAATTTTGAGAATTTTTTTTTTTTTTTCTCGAAAACGAGCTCGACGACCTGCACTTTTGACGACGCCATCGTGTTCCCCGGATTTTTTCCTGCAAGATAGGGTGGCGATTTTTTGTCCTACGACGATTTTTGACGCCGGAGCGATGATTCGGAGCAGAGCGGACTTAGAAACTTTCGCGCGTCGACCGCCGGACCGATCGCTCCAGGCTGTTTTTCGTCAATAACTCGAAAACGAGCACGGTAACGCTCGTTTTCGCCCGTACGATACTTGTACCGTTTACCGTTGGCTACCTGGTAGACGGTTTTTTTTTTTTTTATCTCGAAGTTTGAGAGCTTTTTTAATTTTTTCCACAAAAACGAGCACGTGAACGCCAATTTTCGTCTATACGATTCTTATGCAGTTTTATATTCTCTACACGGTCCACTGATCGTTTTATTTTTTTGTCGAATTTTGAGAATTTTTTTTTTTTTTTCTCGAAAACGAGCTCGACGACCTGCACTTTTGACGACGCCATCGTGTTCCCCGGATTTTTTCCTGCAAGATAGGGTGGCGATTTTTTGTCCTACGACGATTTTTGACGCCGGAGCGATGATTCGGAGCAGAGCGGACTTAGAAACTTTCGCGCGTCGACCGCCGGACCGATCGCTCCAGGCTGTTTTTCGTCAATAACTCGAAAACGAGCACGGTAACGCTCGTTTTCGCCCGTACGATACTTGTACCGTTTACCGTTGGCTACCTGGTAGACGGTTTTTTTTTTTTTTATCTCGAAGTTTGAGAGCTTTTTTAATTTTTTCCACAAAAACGAGCACGTGAACGCCAATTTTCGTCTATACGATTCTTATGCAGTTTTATATTCTCTACACGGTCCACTGATCGTTTTATTTTTTTGTCGAATTTTGAGAATTTTTTTTTTTTTTTCTCGAAAACGAGCTCGACGACCTGCACTTTTGACGACGCCATCGTGTTCCCCGGATTTTTTCCTGCAAGATAGCGTGTCTATTTTTTGTCCTACGACGATTTTTGACGCCGGAGCGGTGTTTCGGAGCAGAGCGGACTTAGAAACTTTCGCGCGTCGACCGCCGGACCGATCGCTCCAGGCTGTTTTTCGTCAATAACTCGAAAACGAGCACGGTAACGCTCGTTTTCGCCCGTACGATACTTGTACCGTTTACCGTTGGCTACCTGGTAGATGGTTTTTTTTTTTTTTATCTCGAATTTTGAGAGCTTTTTTAACTTTTTTCTCAAAAACGAGCACGTGAACGCCAATTTTGGTCTATACGATTCTTATGCAGTTTTAGATTCTCTACACGGTCCACTGATCGTTTTATTTTTTTGTCGAGTTTTGAGAATTTTTTTTTTTTTTTCTCGAAAACTAGCTCGACGACCTGCACTTTTGACGACGCCATCGTGTTCCCCGGATTTTTTCCTGCAAGATAGGGTGGCGATTTTTTGTCCTACGACGATTTTTGACGCCGGAGCGGTGTTTCGGAGCAGAGCGGACTTAGAAACTTTCGCGCGTCGACCGCCGGACCGATCGCTCCAGGCTGTTTTTCGTCAATAACTCGAAAACGAGCACGGTAACGCTCGTTTTCGCCCGTACGATACTTGTACCGTTTACCGTTGGCTACCTGGTAGACGGTTTTTTTTTTTTTTATCTCGAAGTTTGAGAGCTTTTTTAATTTTTTCCACAAAAACGAGCACGTGAACGCCAATTTTCGTCTATACGATTCTTATGCAGTTTTATATTCTCTACACGGTCCACTGATCGTTTTATTTTTTTGTCGAATTTTGAGAATTTTGTTTTTTTTTTCTCGAAAACGAGCTCGACGACCTGCACTTTTGACGACGCCATCGTGTTCCCCGGATTTTTTCCTGCAAGATAGCGTGTCTATTTTTTGTCCTACGACGATTTTTGACGCCGGAGCGGTGTTTCGGAGCAGAGCGGACTTAGAAACTTTCGCGCGTCGACCGCCGGACCGATCGCTCCAGGCTGTTTTTCGTCAATAACTCGAAAACGAGCACGGTAACGCTCGTTTTCGCCCGTACGATACTTGTACCGTTTACCGTTGGCTACCTGGTAGATGGTTTTTTTTTTTTTTATCTCGAATTTTGAGAGCTTTTTTAATTTTTTCCACAAAAACGAGCACGTGAACGCCAATTTTCGTCTATACGATTCTTATGCAGTTTTATATTCTCTACACGGTCCACTGATCGTTTTATTTTTTTGTCGAATTTTGAGAATTTTTTTTTTTTTTTCTCGAAAACGAGCTCGACGACCTGCACTTTTGACGACGCCATCGTGTTCCCCGGATTTTTTCCTGCAAGATAGCGTGTCTATTTTTTGTCCTACGACGATTTTTGACGCCGGAGCGGTGTTTCGGAGCAGAGCGGACTTAGAAACTTTCGCGCGTCGACCGCCGGACCGATCGCTCCAGGCTGTTTTTCGTCAATAACTCGAAAACGAGCACGGTAACGCTCGTTTTCGCCCGTACGATACTTGTACCGTTTACCGTTGGCTACCTGGTAGATGGTTTTTTTTTTTTTTATCTCGAATTTTGAGAGCTTTTTTAACTTTTTTCTCAAAAACGAGCACGTGAACGCCAATTTTGGTCTATACGATTCTTATGCAGTTTTATATTCTCTACACGGTCCACTGATCGTTTTATTTTTTTGTCGAATTTTGAGAATTTTTTTTTTTTTTTCTCGAAAACGAGCTCGACGACCTGCACTTTTGACGACGCCATCGTGTTCCCCGGATTTTTTCCTGCAAGATAGGGTGGCGATTTTTTGTCCTACGACGATTTTTGACGCCGGAGCGATGATTCGGAGCAGAGCGGACTTAGAAACTTTCGCGCGTCGACCGCCGGACCGATCGCTCCAGGCTGTTTTTCGTCAATAACTCGAAAACGAGCACGGTAACGCTCGTTTTCGCCCGTACGATACTTGTACCGTTTACCGTTGGCTACCTGGTAGACGGTTTTTTTTTTTTTTATCTCGAAGTTTGAGAGCTTTTTTAATTTTTTCCACAAAAACGAGCACGTGAACGCCAATTTTCGTCTATACGATTCTTATGCAGTTTTATATTCTCTACACGGTCCACTGATCGTTTTATTTTTTTGTCGAATTTTGAGAATTTTTTTTTTTTTTTCTCGAAAACGAGCTCGACGACCTGCACTTTTGACGACGCCATCGTGTTCCCCGGATTTTTTCCTGCAAGATAGCGTGTCTATTTTTTGTCCTACGACGATTTTTGACGCCGGAGCGGTGTTTCGGAGCAGAGCGGACTTAGAAACTTTCGCGCGTCGACCGCCGGACCGATCGCTCCAGGCTGTTTTTCGTCAATAACTCGAAAACGAGCACGGTAACGCTCGTTTTCGCCCGTACGATACTTGTACCGTTTACCGTTGGCTACCTGGTAGATGGTTTTTTTTTTTTTTATCTCGAATTTTGAGAGCTTTTTTAACTTTTTTCTCAAAAACGAGCACGTGAACGCCAATTTTGGTCTATACGATTCTTATGCAGTTTTAGATTCTCTACACGGTCCACTGATCGTTTTATTTTTTTGTCGAGTTTTGAGAATTTTTTTTTTTTTTTCTCGAAAACTAGCTCGACGACCTGCACTTTTGACGACGCCATCGTGTTCCCCGGATTTTTTCCTGCAAGATAGGGTGGCGATTTTTTGTCCTACGACGATTTTTGACGCCGGAGCGGTGTTTCGGAGCAGAGCGGACTTAGAAACTTTCGCGCGTCGACCGCCGGACCGATCGCTCCAGGCTGTTTTTCGTCAATAACTCGAAAACGAGCACGGTAACGCTCGTTTTCGCCCGTACGATACTTGTACCGTTTACCGTTGGCTACCTGGTAGACGGTTTTTTTTTTTTTTATCTCGAAGTTTGAGAGCTTTTTTAATTTTTTCCACAAAAACGAGCACGTGAACGCCAATTTTCGTCTATACGATTCTTATGCAGTTTTATATTCTCTACACGGTCCACTGATCGTTTTATTTTTTTGTCGAATTTTGAGAATTTTGTTTTTTTTTTCTCGAAAACGAGCTCGACGACCTGCACTTTTGACGACGCCATCGTGTTCCCCGGATTTTTTCCTGCAAGATAGCGTGTCTATTTTTTGTCCTACGACGATTTTTGACGCCGGAGCGGTGTTTCGGAGCAGAGCGGACTTAGAAACTTTCGCGCGTCGACCGCCGGACCGATCGCTCCAGGCTGTTTTTCGTCAATAACTCGAAAACGAGCACGGTAACGCTCGTTTTCGCCCGTACGATACTTGTACCGTTTACCGTTGGCTACCTGGTAGATGGTTTTTTTTTTTTTTATCTCGAATTTTGAGAGCTTTTTTAACTTTTTTCTCAAAAACGAGCACGTGAACGCCAATTTTGGTCTATACGATTCTTATGCAGTTTTATATTCTCTACACGGTCCACTGATCGTTTTATTTTTTTGTCGAATTTTGAGAATTTTTTTTTTTTTTTCTCGAAAACGAGCTCGACGACCTGCACTTTTGACGACGCCATCGTGTTCCCCGGATTTTTTCCTGCAAGATAGGGTGGCGATTTTTTGTCCTACGACGATTTTTGACGCCGGAGCGATGATTCGGAGCAGAGCGGACTTAGAAACTTTCGCGCGTCGACCGCCGGACCGATCGCTCCAGGCTGTTTTTCGTCAATAACTCGAAAACGAGCACGGTAACGCTCGTTTTCGCCCGTACGATACTTGTACCGTTTACCGTTGGCTACCTGGTAGACGGTTTTTTTTTTTTTTATCTCGAAGTTTGAGAGCTTTTTTAATTTTTTCCACAAAAACGAGCACGTGAACGCCAATTTTCGTCTATACGATTCTTATGCAGTTTTATATTCTCTACACGGTCCACTGATCGTTTTATTTTTTTGTCGAATTTTGAGAATTTTTTTTTTTTTTTCTCGAAAACGAGCTCGACGACCTGCACTTTTGACGACGCCATCGTGTTCCCCGGATTTTTTCCTGCAAGATAGCGTGTCTATTTTTTGTCCTACGACGATTTTTGACGCCGGAGCGGTGTTTCGGAGCAAAGCGGACTTAGAAACTTTCGCGCGTCGACCGCCGGACCGATCGCTCCAGGCTGTTTTTCGTCAATAACTCGAAAACGAGCACGGTAACGCTCGTTTTCGCCCGTACGATACTTGTACCGTTTACCGTTGGCTACCTGGTAGATGGTTTTTTTTTTTTTATCTCGAATTTTGAGAGCTTTTTTAACTTTTTTCTCAAAAACGAGCACGTGAACGCCAATTTTGGTCTATACGATTCTTATGCAGTTTTAGATTCTCTACACGGTCCACTGATCGTTTTATTTTTTTGTCGAGTTTTGAGAATTTTTTTTTTTTTTTCTCGAAAACGAGCTCGACGACCTGCACTTTTGACGACGCCATCGTGTTCCCCGGATTTTTTCCTGCAAGATAGGGTGGCGATTTTTTGTCCTACGACGATTTTTGACGCCGGAGCGATGATTCGGAGCAGAGCGGACTTAGAAACTTTCGCGCGTCGACCGCCGGACCGATCGCTCCAGGCTGTTTTTCGTCAATAACTCGAAAACGAGCACGGTAACGCTCGTTTTCGCCCGTACGATACTTGTACCGTTTACCGTTGGCTACCTGGTAGACGGTTTTTTTTTTTTTTATCTCGAAGTTTGAGAGCTTTTTTAATTTTTTCCACAAAAACGAGCACGTGAACGCCAATTTTCGTCTATACGATTCTTATGCAGTTTTATATTCTCTACACGGTCCACTGATCGTTTTATTTTTTTGTCGAATTTTGAGAATTTTTTTTTTTTTTTCTCGAAAACGAGCTCGACGACCTGCACTTTTGACGACGCCATCGTGTTCCCCGGATTTTTTCCTGCAAGATAGCGTGTCTATTTTTTGTCCTACGACGATTTTTGACGCCGGAGCGGTGTTTCGGAGCAGAGCGGACTTAGAAACTTTCGCGCGTCGACCGCCGGACCGATCGCTCCAGGCTGTTTTTCGTCAATAACTCGAAAACGAGCACGGTAACGCTCGTTTTCGCCCGTACGATACTTGTACCGTTTACCGTTGGCTACCTGGTAGATGGTTTTTTTTTTTTTTATCTCGAATTTTGAGAGCTTTTTTAACTTTTTTCTCAAAAACGAGCACGTGAACGCCAATTTTGGTCTATACGATTCTTATGCAGTTTTAGATTCTCTACACGGTCCACTGATCGTTTTATTTTTTTGTCGAGTTTTGAGAATTTTTTTTTTTTTTTCTCGAAAACTAGCTCGACGACCTGCACTTTTGACGACGCCATCGTGTTCCCCGGATTTTTTCCTGCAAGATAGGGTGGCGATTTTTTGTCCTACGACGATTTTTGACGCCGGAGCGGTGTTTCGGAGCAGAGCGGACTTAGAAACTTTCGCGCGTCGACCGCCGGACCGATCGCTCCAGGCTGTTTTTCGTCAATAACTCGAAAACGAGCACGGTAACGCTCGTTTTCGCCCGTACGATACTTGTACCGTTTACCGTTGGCTACCTGGTAGACGGTTTTTTTTTTTTTTATCTCGAAGTTTGAGAGCTTTTTTAATTTTTTCCACAAAAACGAGCACGTGAACGCCAATTTTCGTCTATACGATTCTTATGCAGTTTTATATTCTCTACACGGTCCACTGATCGTTTTATTTTTTTGTCGAATTTTGAGAATTTTGTTTTTTTTTTCTCGAAAACGAGCTCGACGACCTGCACTTTTGACGACGCCATCGTGTTCCCCGGATTTTTTCCTGCAAGATAGCGTGTCTATTTTTTGTCCTACGACGATTTTTGACGCCGGAGCGGTGTTTCGGAGCAGAGCGGACTTAGAAACTTTCGCGCGTCGACCGCCGGACCGATCGCTCCAGGCTGTTTTTCGTCAATAACTCGAAAACGAGCACGGTAACGCTCGTTTTCGCCCGTACGATACTTGTACCGTTTACCGTTGGCTACCTGGTAGATGGTTTTTTTTTTTTTTATCTCGAATTTTGAGAGCTTTTTTAACTTTTTTCTCAAAAACGAGCACGTGAACGCCAATTTTGGTCTATACGATTCTTATGCAGTTTTAGATTCTCTACACGGTCCACTGATCGTTTTATTTTTTTGTCGAATTTTGAGAATTTTTTTTTTTTTTTCTCGAAAACGAGCTCGACGACCTGCACTTTTGACGACGCCATCGTGTTCCCCGGATTTTTTCCTGCAAGATAGGGTGGCGATTTTTTGTCCTACGACGATTTTTGACGCCGGAGCGATGATTCGGAGCAGAGCGGACTTAGAAACTTTCGCGCGTCGACCGCCGGACCGATCGCTCCAGGCTGTTTTTCGTCAATAACTCGAAAACGAGCACGGTAACGCTCGTTTTCGCCCGTACGATACTTGTACCGTTTACCGTTGGCTACCTGGTAGACGGTTTTTTTTTTTTTTATCTCGAAGTTTGAGAGCTTTTTTAATTTTTTCCACAAAAACGAGCACGTGAACGCCAATTTTCGTCTATACGATTCTTATGCAGTTTTATATTCTCTACACGGTCCACTGATCGTTTTATTTTTTTGTCGAATTTTGAGAATTTTTTTTTTTTTTTCTCGAAAACGAGCTCGACGACCTGCACTTTTGACGACGCCATCGTGTTCCCCGGATTTTTTCCTGCAAGATAGGGTGGCGATTTTTTGTCCTACGACGATTTTTGACGCCGGAGCGATGATTCGGAGCAGAGCGGACTTAGAAACTTTCGCGCGTCGACCGCCGGACCGATCGCTCCAGGCTGTTTTTCGTCAATAACTCGAAAACGAGCACGGTAACGCTCGTTTTCGCCCGTACGATACTTGTACCGTTTACCGTTGGCTACCTGGTAGACGGTTTTTTTTTTTTTTATCTCGAAGTTTGAGAGCTTTTTTAATTTTTTCCACAAAAACGAGCACGTGAACGCCAATTTTCGTCTATACGATTCTTATGCAGTTTTATATTCTCTACACGGTCCACTGATCGTTTTATTTTTTTGTCGAATTTTGAGAATTTTTTTTTTTTTTTCTCGAAAACGAGCTCGACGACCTGCACTTTTGACGACGCCATCGTGTTCCCCGGATTTTTTCCTGCAAGATAGCGTGTCTATTTTTTGTCCTACGACGATTTTTGACGCCGGAGCGGTGTTTCGGAGCAGAGCGGACTTAGAAACTTTCGCGCGTCGACCGCCGGACCGATCGCTCCAGGCTGTTTTTCGTCAATAACTCGAAAACGAGCACGGTAACGCTCGTTTTCGCCCGTACGATACTTGTACCGTTTACCGATGGCTACCTGGTAGATGGTTTTTTTTTTTTTTATCTCGAATTTTGAGAGCTTTTTTAATTTTTTCCACAAAAACGAGCACGTGAACGCCAATTTTCGTCTATACGATTCTTATGCAGTTTTATATTCTCTACACGGTCCACTGATCGTTTTATTTTTTTGTCGAATTTTGAGAATTTTTTTTTTTTTTTCTCGAAAACGAGCTCGACGACCTGCACTTTTGACGACGCCATCGTGTTCCCCGGATTTTTTCCTGCAAGATAGCGTGTCTATTTTTTGTCCTACGACGATTTTTGACGCCGGAGCGGTGTTTCGGAGCAGAGCGGACTTAGAAACTTTCGCGCGTCGACCGCCGGACCGATCGCTCCAGGCTGTTTTTCGTCAATAACTCGAAAACGAGCACGGTAACGCTCGTTTTCGCCCGTACGATACTTGTACCGTTTACCGTTGGCTACCTGGTAGATGGTTTTTTTTTTTTTTATCTCGAATTTTGAGAGCTTTTTTAACTTTTTTCTCAAAAACGAGCACGTGAACGCCAATTTTGGTCTATACGATTCTTATGCAGTTTTAGATTCTCTACACGGTCCACTGATCGTTTTATTTTTTTGTCGAATTTTGAGAATTTTTTTTTTTTTTTCTCGAAAACGAGCTCGACGACCTGCACTTTTGACGACGCCATCGTGTTCCCCGGATTTTTTCCTGCAAGATAGGGTGGCGATTTTTTGTCCTACGACGATTTTTGACGCCGGAGCGATGATTCGGAGCAGAGCGGACTTAGAAACTTTCGCGCGTCGACCGCCGGACCGATCGCTCCAGGCTGTTTTTCGTCAATAACTCGAAAACGAGCACGGTAACGCTCGTTTTCGCCCGTACGATACTTGTACCGTTTACCGTTGGCTACCTGGTAGACGGTTTTTTTTTTTTTTATCTCGAAGTTTGAGAGCTTTTTTAATTTTTTCCACAAAAACGAGCACGTGAACGCCAATTTTCGTCTATACGATTCTTATGCAGTTTTATATTCTCTACACGGTCCACTGATCGTTTTATTTTTTTGTCGAATTTTGAGAATTTTTTTTTTTTTTTCTCGAAAACGAGCTCGACGACCTGCACTTTTGACGACGCCATCGTGTTCCCCGGATTTTTTCCTGCAAGATAGGGTGGCGATTTTTTGTCCTACGACGATTTTTGACGCCGGAGCGATGATTCGGAGCAGAGCGGACTTAGAAACTTTCGCGCGTCGACCGCCGGACCGATCGCTCCAGGCTGTTTTTCGTCAATAACTCGAAAACGAGCACGGTAACGCTCGTTTTCGCCCGTACGATACTTGTACCGTTTACCGTTGGCTACCTGGTAGACGGTTTTTTTTTTTTTTATCTCGAAGTTTGAGAGCTTTTTTAATTTTTTCCACAAAAACGAGCACGTGAACGCCAATTTTCGTCTATACGATTCTTATGCAGTTTTATATTCTCTACACGGTCCACTGATCGTTTTATTTTTTTGTCGAATTTTGAGAATTTTTTTTTTTTTTTCTCGAAAACGAGCTCGACGACCTGCACTTTTGACGACGCCATCGTGTTCCCCGGATTTTTTCCTGCAAGATAGCGTGTCTATTTTTTGTCCTACGACGATTTTTGACGCCGGAGCGGTGTTTCGGAGCAGAGCGGACTTAGAAACTTTCGCGCGTCGACCGCCGGACCGATCGCTCCAGGCTGTTTTTCGTCAATAACTCGAAAACGAGCACGGTAACGCTCGTTTTCGCCCGTACGATACTTGTACCGTTTACCGTTGGCTACCTGGTAGATGGTTTTTTTTTTTTTTATCTCGAATTTTGAGAGCTTTTTTAACTTTTTTCTCAAAAACGAGCACGTGAACGCCAATTTTGGTCTATACGATTCTTATGCAGTTTTAGATTCTCTACACGGTCCACTGATCGTTTTATTTTTTTGTCGAGTTTTGAGAATTTTTTTTTTTTTTTCTCGAAAACTAGCTCGACGACCTGCACTTTTGACGACGCCATCGTGTTCCCCGGATTTTTTCCTGCAAGATAGGGTGGCGATTTTTTGTCCTACGACGATTTTTGACGCCGGAGCGGTGTTTCGGAGCAGAGCGGACTTAGAAACTTTCGCGCGTCGACCGCCGGACCGATCGCTCCAGGCTGTTTTTCGTCAATAACTCGAAAACGAGCACGGTAACGCTCGTTTTCGCCCGTACGATACTTGTACCGTTTACCGTTGGCTACCTGGTAGACGGTTTTTTTTTTTTTTATCTCGAAGTTTGAGAGCTTTTTTAATTTTTTCCACAAAAACGA
>NW_027488454.1:50000-52452 GCF_051014445.1 Colletes latitarsis | reverse complement strand
ACACTGGCCCAGACCTAGCCCATTTTGTAATGACTGTATTGGAACTGCGTTAGGGCTAGTTTAGAATTGGTTAGGTGAAGTAATGCGGAGAGCAGTTTCGCCTGCGTCCCGGGATGCTTGTTGGCATGAGTGGTGTCTGAATGAGTAAAGACGGATGAGACACTTGTGGGGTATGGTGAGTCAGATTCTCAAACTACCCATATATTCTTCTGAGGCATGGGTGCCTATCCAAGGATCTCCTTCGGTATCTAAAACAGAAATAAAAAAAAAAAAACAAAAAAAAAAAAAAAAATGAATATGGACTGTGTTAGGACTGAATTGGATAAGGTCTGGGTTACGTCTCGGTTAGGTCTGAGTTAGGACTGGTTTAAGACTGGGTTAGGACTGGGTTAGGACTGGGTTAGGACTGGGTTAGGTCTGGGTTAGGTCTGGGTTATTTCTGGGTTAGGTCTGGGTTAGGTCTGGGTTAGGTCTGGGTTAGGTCTGGGTTAGGACTGGATTAGGTCTGGGTTAGGACTGGGTTAGTACTGGGTTAGGACTGGGTTAGGTCTGGGTTAGGTCTGGGTTATTTCTGGGTTAGGTCTGGGTTAGGTCTGGGTTAGGTCTGGGTTAGGGCTGGGTTAGGTCTGGGTTAGGTCTGGGTCAGGTCTGGGGTATTTCTGGGTTAGGACTGGGTTAGGTCTGGGTTAGGTCTGGGTTATTTCTGGGTTAGGTCTGGGTTAGGTCTGGGTTAGGTCTGGGTTAGGTCTGGGTTAGGTCTGGGTTAGGTCTGGGTTAGGACTGGGTTAGTACTGGGTTAGGACTGGGTTAGGTCTGGGTTATGTCTGGGTTATTTCTGGGTTAGGTCTGGGTTAGGTCTGGGTTAGGTCTGGGTTAGGATTGGGTTAGGTCTGGTTTAGGACTGGGTTAGGTCTAGGTTAGGACTGGGTTAGGTCTGGGTTAGGTCTGGGTTAGGACTGGGTTAGGTCTGGGTTAGGACTGGGTTAGTACTGGGTTAGGACTGGGTTAGGTCTGGGTTAGGTCTGGGTTATTTCTGGGTTAGGTCTGGGTTAGGTCTGGGTTAGGTCTGGGTTAGGGCTGGGTTAGGTCTGGGTTAGGTCTGGGTCAGGTCTGGGGTATTTCTGGGTTAGGACTGGGTTAGGTCTGGGTTAGGTCTGGGTTATTTCTGGGTTAGGTCTGGGTTAGGTCTGGGTTAGGTCTGGGTTAGGTCTGGGTTAGGTCTGGGTTAGGTCTGGGTTAGGACTGGGTTAGTACTGGGTTAGGACTGGGTTAGGTCTGGGTTAGGTCTGGGTTATTTCTGGGTTAGGTCTGGGTTAGGTCTGGGTTAGGTCTGGGTTAGGGCTGGGTTAGGACTGGGTTAGGACTGGGTTAGGTCTGGGTTAGGACTGGGTTAGGACTGGGTTAGGTCTGGGTTAGGTCTGGGTTAGGACTGGGTTAGGTCTGGGTTAGGACTGGGCTAGGACTGGGTTAGGTCTGGGTTAGGTCTGGGTTAGGTTTGGGTTAGGACTGGGTAGGTTCTGGGTTAGGACTTGGTTAGGACTAGGTTAGGACTGTGTTAGGACTGGGTTAGGTCTGGGTTAGGTCTGGGTTAGGACTGGGTTAGGTCTGGGTTAGGACTGGGTTAGGTCTGGGTTAGGTCTGGGTTCGGTCTGGGTTAGGTCTGGGTTAGGTCTGGGTTAGGACTGGGTTAGGACTGGGTTAGGTCTGGGTTAGGACTGGGTTAGGACTGGGTTAGGTCTGGGTTAGGACTGGGTTAGGACTGGGTTAGGTCTGGGTTAGGACTGGGTTAGGACTGGGTTAGGTCTGGGTTAGGTCTGGGTTAGGACTGGGTTAGGTCTGGGTTAGGACTGGGTTAGGTCTGGGTTAGTACTGGATTTGGTTAGGTCTGGGTTAGGTCTGGGTTAGGTCTGGGTTAGGACTGGGTTAGGACTGGGTTAGGTCTGGGTTAGGACTGGGTTAGGACTGGGTTAGGACTGGGTTAGGTCTGGGTTAGGTCTGGGTTATTTCTGGGTTAGGTCTGGGTTAGGTCTGGGTTAGGTCTGGGTTAGGTCTGGGTTAGGTCTGGGTTAGGTCTGGGTTAGGACTGGGTTAGGACTGGGTTAGGTCTGGGTTAGGTCTGGGTTAGGACTGGGTTAGGTCTGGGTTAGGACTGGGTTAGGTCTGGGTTAGGTCTGGGTTCGGTCTGGGTTAGGACTGGGTTAGGACTGGGTTAGGTCTGGGTTAGGTCTGGGTTAGGACTGGGTTAGGTCTGGGTTAGGTCTGGGTTCGGTCTGGGTTAGGTCTGGGTTAGGTCTGGCTTAGGACTGGGTTAGGACTGGGTTAGGTCTGGGTTAGGACTGGGTTAGGTCTGGGTTAGGACTGGGTTAGGACTGGGTTAGGTCTGGGTTAGGACTGGGTTAGGACTGGGTTAGGTCTGGGTTAGGTCTGGGTTAGGACTGGGTTAGGTCTGGGT
>NW_027488454.1:40000-42500 GCF_051014445.1 Colletes latitarsis | reverse complement strand
AAACTACAGCCGTCTCGGCTGGTCGTCGTTAGTCGCGCGAGCAACGATGGCCGCAAAATCGACGCGTCGTCGTTTGCGATTATTCGCCTCAAGTTAGCCATGAGTATGTATAACATTCATTTACGAACGAACGCGGCAGCGTCCATCGGTTGCTCGATGAAATCGATGCGATAAACTACAGCCGTTTCGGCTGGTCGTCGTTAGTCGCGCGAGCAACGATGGCCGCAAAATCGACGCGTCGTCGTTTGCGATTATTCGCCTCAAGTTAGCCATGAGTATGTATATTATTCATTTACGAACGAACGCGGCAGCGTCCATCGGTTGCTCGATGAAATCGATGCGATAAACTACAGCCGTTTCGGCTGGTCGTCGTTAGTCGCGCGAGCAACGATGGCCGCAAAATCGACGCGTCGTCGTTTGCGATTATTCGCCTCAAGTTAGCCATGAGTATGTATATTATTCATTTACGAACGAACGCGGCAGCGTCCATCGGTTGCTCGATGAAATCGATGCGATAAACTACAGCCGTTTCGGCTGGTCGTCGTTAGTCGCGCGAGCAACGATGGCCGCAAAATCGACGCGTCGTCGTTTGCGATTATTCGCCTCAAGTTAGCCATGAGTATGTATATTATTCATTTACGAACGAACGCGGCAGCGTCCATCGGTTGCTCGATGAAATCGATGCGATAAACTACAGCCGTTTCGGCTGGTCGTCGTTAGTCGCGCGAGCAACGATGGCCGCAAACATCGACGCGTCGTCGTTTGCGATTATTCGCCTCAAGTTAGCCATGAGTATGTATATTATTCATTTACGAACGAACGCGGCAGCGTCCACCGGTTGCTCGATGAAATCGATGCGATAAACTACAGCCGTCTCGGCTGGTCGTCGTTAGTCGCGCGAGCAACGATGGCCGCAAAATCGACGCGTCGTCGTTTGCGATTATTCGCCTCTGGCTATCCGTGAGTATGTATAATATTCATATACGAACGAACGCGGCAGCGCCCATCGGTTGCTCGATGAAATCGATGCGATAAACTACAGCCTTCTCGGCTGGTCGTCGTTAGTCGCGCGAGCAACGATGGCCGCAAAATCGACGCGTCGTCGTTTGCGATCATTCGCCTCAGGCTATCCGTGAGTATGTATAACATTCATTTACGAACGAACGCGGCAGCGTCCATCGGTTGCTCGATGAAATCGATGCGATAAACTACAGCCGTCTCGGCTGATCGTCGTTAGTCGCGCGAGCAACGATGGCCGCACAATCGACGCGTCGTCGTTTGCGATTATTCGCCTCAGGCTATCCGTGAGTATGTATAACATTCATTTACGAACGAACGCGGCAGCGTCCATCGGTTGCTCGATGAAATCGATGCGATAAACTACAGCCGTCTCGGCTGATCGTCGTTAGTCGCGCGAGCAACGATGGCCGCACAATCGACGCGTCGTCGTTTGCGATTATTCGCCTCAGGCTATCCGTGAGTATGTATAACATTCATTTACGAACGAACGCGGCAGCGTCCATCGGTTGCTCGATGAAATCGATGCGATAAACTACAGCCGTCTCGGCTGATCGTCGTTAGTCGCGCGAGCAACGATGGCCGCACAATCGACGCGTCGTCGTTTGCGATTATTCGCCTCAGGCTATCCGTGAGTATGTATAACATTCATTTACGAACGAACGCGGCAGCGTCCATCGGTTGCTCGATGAAATCGATGCGATAAACTACAGCCTTCTCGGCTGGTCGTCGTTAGTCGCGCGAGCAACGATGGCCGCACAATCGACGCGTTGTCGTTCGTTTGCGATTCGCTTCAGGCTACCCGTAAGGATGTATATTATTTTATTACTTCCTCGCCGTCATCAGGACGTTTCGTTCGGAGCACGACGACGAGCACACACGCCACCGGGCAAAGCGGGATACGCAAGTTCAAACCGTAAAGGAACGTCGCGAAACGATGTTCGACGGCGTCTCGTTCCTCGGCTGTAGATCCTTGGGCGCTTTGTTTCGGCCCCTGCGCGTTGTGTGTGACAATCGGTCGTCGTCTCCTCTTCGAGCGAGCGCAACGTAAACAGCCAGCATCGTATCTCCGACCGAGACGCGTATATAATGGAAAAATTGACGGCGGGTGACATCCTCGATCGTCGCAACGATGGGTCTTATTTTCTCTTCTCCTCCTCTTTCTTTCGTTAGTAATGGACGTTTTCTTGTTTTTGTTCGAGATCTTTGTTTAGTAATGGACGTTTTTGTGTTA
Organism: Colletes latitarsis; assembly: GCF_051014445.1. Taxonomy (NCBI): domain Eukaryota; kingdom Metazoa; phylum Arthropoda; class Insecta; order Hymenoptera; family Colletidae; genus Colletes; species Colletes latitarsis. The sequence goes on along the minus strand of NW_027488454.1, from coordinate 40,249 downwards.
TGTTCTTTCGTTTCTTTGTTCGTTTCGACCCAATCGTGTAAACGACGACGCGCGTCACCTCACGCCAGCATCGATCTACCATTAATACGGCGATTCTCGTTCGTCGAGAGAACCTATGGTCTGCACGGGCTCTCCAACGCTTGTGCTTTTAGCTTTGCAATGGCGACGGACGGGAGAGACGCGAGCGGGAACAAACAACGTGTTGTTTGTTCTCTCGTACAGCGTCCTCCGCGCGTAAGCCGTCCCATT
>NW_027488454.1:22500-37500 GCF_051014445.1 Colletes latitarsis | reverse complement strand
ACAACAGAACATTATTGTATAATGGTATCCCACAACGACAAAGTACGTAGAGCTGCGCTCATGCTGAACATCTCGGGCACTTATTCACGCTGGGCATCGATCGTGGAAGCACGTATTGCCAGGCCCGAAGACTAAGCATTCATGCTGGACAAAAACGAGAAAGCGCGTATGTGCTGGTCGAGAAAGCACGTATTCGGCGCCGTACTGTTATGTCGAGGTCAGACACCTGTATTTCATTCTTTGCTCACTTTCCAGAGTACGAACCGTAGTTCCATACAATTTTTGCCTTTTAAGCTACGCTCCGTAGAGTGTAGTGCCAGTTTATGGTTTTCACAAAATTTTCAATCGCTCGGACTGAAGAGTTGATGCTCGGATAGTACGAGTATACATATTTTAAACGTATACAAGTCACCAACGTCACTCGAGACGCTTATACCACTTCAAGAGCCATTCGGTCAAAGACACCGACTCGTGGCAATGCAGTGTGGAGAAAGTCTGGAACGAGCACGATACAGAACAGTCAGGATGAAATCCCGAGGAGCGACGACTGCTTCTCAACCGAGGTCGAAGAATAGCCGTACGCTCGACGCTGCCCCGACCGACTCGACCGGACCGTCGCTTCTCTTATAGGTACCGAGGCGCCCGCCGGAACGCCGGCGACGCACGGGCTTACGCACGGCCGCTTATGGGGGGAACCGCGCGACCCAACCGCCCGCCCGAACGGCCTGTTATAACTTAGAGCGAAAACCAACACCTGTAATTTCCTTAATAATTGAGCTAGGGCAAAAAAAAAAAACGCTATCTTGTAGGAAAAAAGCAGGGGAACACGATGCCGTCGTTAAAAATATAGATTGCCGTGCTCGTTTTCGAGAAAAAAATGAAAAAATGGTCAAAATCGTCGCAGAACAAAAACTCGACACGCTATCTTGTAGGCAAAAATTAGACGAATTCAAAACCGTAGTTAAAAATATCGGTCGTCGCGCTAGTTTTCGAGAAAAAAACAAAAACGTTCAAAAAATTCGAGATAAAAAAAAAAAAACCAGCCTACCAGATAGAAAAAATTACACTGAACAAATATCATATAGGTCAAAATATGTGTTAGCGTACTAGTTTTCGAGATATAGACGAAAAACCGTCGCCGCCGATCGGTACGTCGGTCGATGCGAAAGCACCGCGCGACCGAGCGCCCGCCTAAAAGACCAGTTCGAACATACCGAAAAATCAAGAAACCGTAACTTCCTTAATAATTGAGCTAGGACAAAAAATCGACACGCTATCTTGCAGGAAAAAATCCGGGGAACACGATGGCGTCGTCAAAAGTGCAGGTCGTCGAGCTCGTTTTCGAGAAAAAAAAAAAAAAATTCTCAAAATTCGACAAAAAAATAAAACGATCAGTGGACCGTGTAGAGAATATAAAACTGCATAAGAATCGTATAGACGAAAATTGGCGTTCACGTGCTCGTTTTTGTGGAAAAAATTAAAAAAGCTCTCAAACTTCGAGATAAAAAAAAAAAAAACCATCTACCAGGTAGCCAACGGTAAACGGTACAAGTATCGTACGGGCGAAAATGAGCGTTACCGTGCTCGTTTTCGAGTTATTGACGAAAAACAGCCTGGAGCGATCGCTCCGGCGGTCGACGCGCGAAAGTTTCTAAGTCCGCTCTGCTCCGAAACACCGCTCCGGCGTCAAAAATCGTCGTAGGACAAAAAATAGACACGCTATCTTGCAGGAAAAAATCCGGGGAACACGATGGCGTCGTCAAAAGTGCAGGTCGTCGAGCTAGTTTTCGAGAAAAAAAAAAAAAATTCTCAAAACTCGACAAAAAAATAAAACGATCAGTGGACCGTGTAGAGAATCTAAAACTGCATAAGAATCGTATAGACCAAAATTGGCGTTCACGTGCTCGTTTTTGAGAAAAAAGTTAAAAAAGCTCTCAAAATTCGAGATAAAAAAAAAACAAACCATCTGCCAGGTAGCCAACGGTAAACGGTACAAGTATCGTACGGGCGAAAACGAGCGTTACCGTGCTCGTTTTCGAGTTATTGACGAAAAACAGCCTGGAGCGATCGGTCCGGCGGTCGACGCGCGAAAGTTTCTAAGTCCGCTCTGCTCCGAATCATCGCTCCGGCGTCAAAAATCGTCGTAGGACAAAAAATCGCCACCCTATCTTGCAGGAAAAAATCCGGGGAACACGATGGCGTCGTCAAAAGTGCAGGTCGTCGAGCTCGTTTTCGAAAAAAAAAAAAAAAATTCTCAAAATTCGACAAAAAAATAAAACGAACAGTGGACCGTGTAGAGAATATAAAACTGCATAAGAATCGTATAGACGAAAATTGGCGTTCACGTGCTCGTTTTTGTGGAAAAAATTAAAAAAGCTCTCAAACTTCGAGATAAAAAAAAAAAGAACCATCTACCAGGTAGCCAACGGTAAACGGTACAAGTATCGTACGGGCGAAAATGAGCGTTACCGTGCTCGTTTTCGAGTTATTGACGAAAAACAGCCTGGAGCGATCGCTCCGGCGGTCGACGCGCTAAAGTTTCTAAGTCCGCTCTGCTCCGAACCACCGCTCCGGCGTCAAAAATCGTCGTAGGACAAAAAATAGACACGCTATCTTGCAGGAAAAAATCCGGGGAACACGATGGCGTCGTCAAAAGTGCAGGTCGTCGAGCTCGTTTTCGAGAAAAAAAAAAAAAAATTCTCAAAATTCGACAAAAAAATAAAACGATCAGTGGACCGTGTAGACAATATAAAACTGCATAAGAATCGTATAGACGAAAATTGGCGTTCACGTGCTCGTTTTTGTGGAAAAAATTAAAAAAGCTCTCAAACTTCGAGATAAAAAAAAAAAAAACCGTCTACCAGGTAGCCAACGGTAAACGGTACAAGTATCGTACGGGCGAAAATGAGCGTTACCGTGCTCGTTTTCGAGTTATTGACGAAAAACAGCCTGGAGCGATCGCTCCGGCGGTCGACGCGCGAAAGTTTCTAAGTCCGCTCTGCTCCGAAACACCGCTCCGGCGTCAAAAATCGTCGTAGGACAAAAAATAGACACGCTATCTTGCAGGAAAAAATCCGGGGAACACGATGGCGTCGTCAAAAGTGCAGGTCGTCGAGCTAGTTTTCGAGAAAAAAAAAAAAAAATTCTCAAAACTCGACAAAAAAATAAAACGATCAGTGGACCGTGTAGAGAATCTAAAACTGCATAAGAATCGTATAGACCAAAATTGGCGTTCACGTGCTCGTTTTTGAGAAAAAAGTTAAAAAAGCTCTCAAAATTCGAGATAAAAAAAAACAAACCATCTGCCAGGTAGCCAACGGTAAACGGTACAAGTATCGTACGGGCGAAAACGAGCGTTACCGTGCTCGTTTTCGAGTTATTGACGAAAAACAGCCTGGAGCGATCGGTCCGGCGGTCGACGCGCGAAAGTTTCTAAGTCCGCTCTGCTCCGAATCATCGCTCCGGCGTCAAAAATCGTCGTAGGACAAAAAATCGCCACCCTATCTTGCAGGAAAAAATCCGGGGAACACGATGGCGTCGTCAAAAGTGCAGGTCGTCGAGCTCGTTTTCGAAAAAAAAAAAAAAAATTCTCAAAATTCGACAAAAAAATAAAACGAACAGTGGACCGTGTAGAGAATATAAAACTGCATAAGAATCGTATAGACGAAAATTGGCGTTCACGTGCTCGTTTTTGTGGAAAAAATTAAAAAAGCTCTCAAACTTCGAGATAAAAAAAAAAAGAACCATCTACCAGGTAGCCAACGGTAAACGGTACAAGTATCGTACGGGCGAAAATGAGCGTTACCGTGCTCGTTTTCGAGTTATTGACGAAAAACAGCCTGGAGCGATCGCTCCGGCGGTCGACGCGCTAAAGTTTCTAAGTCCGCTCTGCTCCGAAACACCGCTCCGGCGTCAAAAATCGTCGTAGGACAAAAAATAGACACGCTATCTTGCAGGAAAAAATCCGGGGAACACGATGGCGTCGTCAAAAGTGCAGGTCGTCGAGCTCGTTTTCGAGAAAAAAAAAAAAAAATTCTCAAAATTCGACAAAAAAATAAAACGATCAGTGGACCGTGTAGACAATATAAAACTGCATAAGAATCGTATAGACGAAAATTGGCGTTCACGTGCTCGTTTTTGTGGAAAAAATTAAAAAAGCTCTCAAACTTCGAGATAAAAAAAAAAAAAACCGTCTACCAGGTAGCCAACGGTAAACGGTACAAGTATCGTACGGGCGAAAATGAGCGTTACCGTGCTCGTTTTCGAGTTATTGACGAAAAACAGCCTGGAGCGATCGCTCCGGCGGTCGACGCGCGAAAGTTTCTAAGTCCGCTCTGCTCCGAAACACCGCTCCGGCGTCAAAAATCGTCGTAGGACAAAAAATAGACACGCTATCTTGCAGGAAAAAATCCGGGGAACACGATGGCGTCGTCAAAAGTGCAGGTCGTCGAGCTAGTTTTCGAGAAAAAAAAAAAAAAATTCTCAAAACTCGACAAAAAAATAAAACGATCAGTGGACCGTGTAGAGAATCTAAAACTGCATAAGAATCGTATAGACCAAAATTGGCGTTCACGTGCTCGTTTTTGAGAAAAAAGTTAAAAAAGCTCTCAAAATTCGAGATAAAAAAAAAACAAACCATCTGCCAGGTAGCCAACGGTAAACGGTACAAGTATCGTACGGGCGAAAACGAGCGTTACCGTGCTCGTTTTCGAGTTATTGACGAAAAACAGCCTGGAGCGATCGGTCCGGCGGTCGACGCGCGAAAGTTTCTAAGTCCGCTCTGCTCCGAATCATCGCTCCGGCGTCAAAAATCGTCGTAGGACAAAAAATCGCCACCCTATCTTGCAGGAAAAAATCCGGGGAACACGATGGCGTCGTCAAAAGTGCAGGTCGTCGAGCTCGTTTTCGAAAAAAAAAAAAAAAATTCTCAAAATTCGACAAAAAAATAAAACGAACAGTGGACCGTGTAGAGAATATAAAACTGCATAAGAATCGTATAGACGAAAATTGGCGTTCACGTGCTCGTTTTTGTGGAAAAAATTAAAAAAGCTCTCAAACTTCGAGATAAAAAAAAAAAGAACCATCTACCAGGTAGCCAACGGTAAACGGTACAAGTATCGTACGGGCGAAAATGAGCGTTACCGTGCTCGTTTTCGAGTTATTGACGAAAAACAGCCTGGAGCGATCGCTCCGGCGGTCGACGCGCTAAAGTTTCTAAGTCCGCTCTGCTCCGAAACACCGCTCCGGCGTCAAAAATCGTCGTAGGACAAAAAATAGACACGCTATCTTGCAGGAAAAAATCCGGGGAACACGATGGCGTCGTCAAAAGTGCAGGTCGTCGAGCTCGTTTTCGAGAAAAAAAAAAAAAAATTCTCAAAATTCGACAAAAAAATAAAACGATCAGTGGACCGTGTAGACAATATAAAACTGCATAAGAATCGTATAGACGAAAATTGGCGTTCACGTGCTCGTTTTTGTGGAAAAAATTAAAAAAGCTCTCAAACTTCGAGATAAAAAAAAAAAAACCGTCTACCAGGTAGCCAACGGTAAACGGTACAAGTATCGTACGGGCGAAAACGAGCGTTACCGTGCTCGTTTTCGAGTTATTGACGAAAAACAGCCTGGAGCGATCGGTCCGGCGGTCGACGCGCGAAAGTTTCTAAGTCCGCTCTGCTCCGAATCATCGCTCCGGCGTCAAAAATCGTCGTAGGACAAAAAATCGCCACCCTATCTTGCAGGAAAAAATCCGGGGAACACGATGGCGTCGTCAAAAGTGCAGGTCGTCGAGCTCGTTTTCGAGAAAAAAAAAAAAAAATTCTCAAAATTCGACAAAAAAATAAAACGATCACTGGACCGTGTAGAGAATATAAAACTGCATAAGAATCGTATAGACGAAAATTGGCGTTCACGTGCTCGTTTTTGTTGAAAAAATTAAAAAAGCTCTCAAACTTCGAGATAAAAAAAAAAAAAACCATCTACCAGGTAGCCAACGGTAAACGGTACAAGTATCGTACGGGCGAAAATGAGCGTTACCGTGCTCGTTTTCGAGTTATTGACGAAAAACAGCCTGGAGCGATCGCTCCGGCGGTCGACGCGCGAAAGTTTCTAAGTCCGCTCTGCTCCGAAACACCGCTCCGGCGTCAAAAATCGTCGTAGGACAAAAAATCGCCACCCTATCTTGCAGGAAAAAATCCGGGGAACACGATGGCGTCGTCAAAAGTGCAGGTCGTCGAGCTCGTTTTCGAGAAAAAAAAAAAAAAATTCTCAAAATTCGACAAAAAAATAAAACGATCATTGGACCGTGTAGAGAATCTAAAACTGCATAAGAATCGTACAGACGAAAATTGGCGTTCACGTGCTCGTTTTTGTGGAAAAAATTAAAAAAGCTCTCAAACTTCGAGATAAAAAAAAAAAAAACCATCTACCAGGTAGCCAACGGTAAACGGTACAAGTATCGTACGGGCGAAAACGAGCGTTACCGTGCTCGTTTTCGAGTTATTGACGAAAAACAGCCTGGAGCGATCGGTCCGGCGGTCGACGCGCGAAAGTTTCTAAGTCCGCTCTGCTCCGAATCATCGCTCCGGCGTCAAAAATCGTCGTAGGACAAAAAATAGACACGCTATCTTGCAGGAAAAAATCCGGGGAACACGATGGCGTCGTCAAAAGTGCAGGTCGTCGAGCTCGTTTTCGAGAAAAAAAAAAAAAAATTCTCAAAATTCGACAAAAAAATAAAACGATCAGTGGACCGTGTAGAGAATATAAAACTGCATAAGAATCGTATAGACGAAAATTGGCGTTCACGTGCTCGTTTTTGTGGAAAAAATTAAAAAAGCTCTCAAACTTCGAGATAAAAAAAAAAAAAACCATCTACCAGGTAGCCAACGGTAAACGGTACAAGTATCGTACGGGCGAAAATGAGCGTTACCGTGCTCGTTTTCGAGTTATTGACGAAAAACAGCCTGGAGCGATCGCTCCGGCGGTCGACGCGCGAAAGTTTTCAAGTCCGCTCTGCTCCGAAACACCGCTCCGGCGTCAAAAATCGTCGTAGGACAAAAAATAGACACGCTATCTTGCAGGAAAATATCCGGGGAACACGATGGCGTCGTCAAAAGTGCAGGTCGTCGAGCTCGTTTTCGAGAAAAAAAAAAAAAAATTCTCAAAATTCGACAAAAAAATAAAACGATCATTGGACCGTGTAGAGAATCTAAAACTGCATAAGAATCGTATAGACCAAAATTGGCCTTAACGTGCTGGTTTTCGAGTTATTGACGATAAGCCGGTATATATATGTCCGAGATAAAAAAAAAGATAGGGACAGTGGGAATCTCCTATACTATCACGGGCGTGTATTCTCCTACTAGTTTGATGGTTGTTGTTGCATAAACCAGCGACTGTTTGGCCCGCCGTTTAACCGCGCGGTTTAAAATTGCAACACAATGTTGGTGTCGCTCCGGGGTGAAAAAATGGAAAAACGACATACTTTACGCATAGGGGCGGCTGATCTTAACATATTTTGTCATGTCACCACCCCAGTGACTCTAAGACGGATTTTGCCGTCGCACGTTTTTTTATTAAAAAGTTATTAGTATATAAAAGATTTCGTTAAGCAAAAAGACACGAATATGGGAGTAGGACAAAAAATCGCCAGCCTATCTTGCAGGAAAAAATCCGGGGAACACGATGGCGTCGTCAAAAGTGCAGGTCGTCGAGCTAGTTTTCGAGAAAAAAAAAAAAAAATTCTCAAAACTCGACAAAAAAATAAAACGATCAGTGGACCGTGTAGAGAATCTAAAACTGCATAAGAATCGTATAGACCAAAATTGGCGTTCACGTGCTCGTTTTTGAGAAAAAAGTTAAAAAAGCTCTCAAAATTCGAGATAAAAAAAAAACAAACCATCTGCCAGGTAGCCAACGGTAAACGGTACAAGTATCGTACGGGCGAAAACGAGCGTTACCGTGCTCGTTTTCGAGTTATTGACGAAAAACAGCCTGGAGCGATCGGTCCGGCGGTCGACGCGCGAAAGTTTCTAAGTCCGCTCTGCTCCGAATCATCGCTCCGGCGTCAAAAATCGTCGTAGGACAAAAAATCGCCACCCTATCTTGCAGGAAAAAATCCGGGGAACACGATGGCGTCGTCAAAAGTGCAGGTCGTCGAGCTCGTTTTCGAGAAAAAAAAAAAAAAATTCTCAAAATTCGACAAAAAAATAAAACGAACAGTGGACCGTGTAGAGAATAAAAACTGCATAAGAATCGTATAGACGAAAATTGGCGTTCACGTGCTCGTTTTTGTGGAAAAAATTAAAAAAGCTCTCAAACTTCGAGATAAAAAAAAAAAGAACCATCTACCAGGTAGCCAACGGTAAACGGTACAAGTATCGTACGGGCGAAAATGAGCGTTACCGTGCTCGTTTTCGAGTTATTGACGAAAAACAGCCTGGAGCGATCGCTCCGGCGGTCGACGCGCTAAAGTTTCTAAGTCCGCTCTGCTCCGAAACACCGCTCCGGCGTCAAAAATCGTCGTAGGACAAAAAATAGACACGCTATCTTGCAGGAAAAAATCCGGGGAACACGATGGCGTCGTCAAAAGTGCAGGTCGTCGAGCTCGTTTTCGAGAAAAAAAAAAAAAAATTCTCAAAATTCGACAAAAAAATAAAACGATCAGTGGACCGTGTAGACAATATAAAACTGCATAAGAATCGTATAGACGAAAATTGGCGTTCACGTGCTCGTTTTTGTGGAAAAAATTAAAAAAGCTCTCAAACTTCGAGATAAAAAAAAAAAAAACCGTCTACCAGGTAGCCAACGGTAAACGGTACAAGTATCGTACGGGCGAAAACGAGCGTTACCGTGCTCGTTTTCGAGTTATTGACGAAAAACAGCCTGGAGCGATCGGTCCGGCGGTCGACGCGCGAAAGTTTCTAAGTCCGCTCTGCTCCGAATCATCGCTCCGGCGTCAAAAATCGTCGTAGGACAAAAAATCGCCACCCTATCTTGCAGGAAAAAATCCGGGGAACACGATGGCGTCGTCAAAAGTGCAGGTCGTCGAGCTCGTTTTCGAGAAAAAAAAAAAAAAATTCTCAAAATTCGACAAAAAAATAAAACGATCAGTGGACCGTGTAGAGAATATAAAACTGCATAAGAATCGTATAGACGAAAATTGGCGTTCACGTGCTCGTTTTTGTTGAAAAAATTAAAAAAGCTCTCAAACTTCGAGATAAAAAAAAAAAAAACCATCTACCAGGTAGCCAACGGTAAACGGTACAAGTATCGTACGGGCGAAAATGAGCGTTACCGTGCTCGTTTTCGAGTTATTGACGAAAAACAGCCTGGAGCGATCGCTCCGGCGGTCGACGCGCGAAAGTTTCTAAGTCCGCTCTGCTCCGAATCATCGCTCCGGCGTCAAAAATCGTCGTAGGACAAAAAATAGACACGCTATCTTGCAGGAAAAAATCCGGGGAACACGATGGCGTCGTCAAAAGTGCAGGTCGTCGAGCTCGTTTTCGAGAAAAAAAAAAAAAAATTCTGAAAATTCGACAAAAAAATAAAACGATCAGTGGACCGTGTAGAGAATATAAAACTGCATAAGAATCGTATAGACGAAAATTGGCGTTCACGTGCTCGTTTTTGTGGAAAAAATTAAAAAAGCTCTCAAACTTCGAGATAAAAAAAAAAAAACCATCTACCAGGTAGCCAACGGTAAACGGTACAAGTATCGTACGGGCGAAAATGAGCGTTACCGTGCTCGTTTTCGAGTTATTGACGAAAAACAGCCTGGAGCGATCGCTCCGGCGGTCGACGCGCGAAAGTTTCTAAGTCCGCTCTGCTCCGAAACACCGCTCCGGCGTCAAAAATCGTCGTAGGACAAAAAATAGACACGCTATCTTGCAGGAAAAAATCCGGGGAACACGATGGCGTCGTCAAAAGTGCAGGTCGTCGAGCTCGTTTTCGAGAAAAAAAAAAAAAAATTCTCAAAATTCGACAAAAAAATAAAACGATCACTGGACCGTGTAGAGAATATAAAACTGCATAAGAATCGTATAGACGAAAATTGGCGTTCACGTGCTCGTTTTTGAGAAAAAAGTTAAAAAAGCTCTCAAAATTCGAGATAAAAAAAAAACAAACCATCTGCCAGGTAGCCAACGGTAAACGGTACAAGTATCGTACGGGCGAAAACGAGCGTTACCGTGCTCGTTTTCGAGTTATTGACGAAAAACAGCCTGGAGCGATCGGTCCGGCGGTCGACGCGCGAAAGTTTCTAAGTCCGCTCTGCTCCGAATCATCGCTCCGGCGTCAAAAATCGTCGTAGGACAAAAAATCGCCACCCTATCTTGCAGGAAAAAATCCGGGGAACACGATGGCGTCGTCAAAAGTGCAGGTCGTCGAGCTCGTTTTCGAGAAAAAAAAAAAAAAATTCTCAAAATTCGACAAAAAAATAAAACGATCATTGGACCGTGTAGAGAATCTAAAACTGCATAAGAATCGTATAGACCAAAATTGGCCTTAACGTGCTGGTTTTCGAGTTATTGACGATAAGCCGGTATATATATGTCCGAGATAAAAAAAAAGATAGGGACAGTGGGAATCTCCTATACTATCACGGGCGTGTATTCTCCTACTAGTTTGATGGTTGCTGTTGCATAAACCACCGACTGTTTGGCCCGCCGTTTAACCGCGCAGTTTAAAATTGCAACACAATGTTGGTGTCGCTCCGGATCGAAAAAATGGAAAAACGACATACTTTACGCATAGGGGCGGCTGATCTTAACATATTTTGTCAATGTCATCTTCCCAGTGACCCTAGGAAGGAGTTTGCCGTTGCACGTTTTCCTATTAAAAAGTAATTAGTGTACAAAAATTTTCGTGAAGCAAAAAACAAGAATGTGAAAGTACGTTCCATGAGCATTACGGTGAATAAAACAGAAATTAAAAATTCCCGAGGGGTTGAACAGCATCATATTGAATTCGTTTTGCTGACTGGGGTCTGCGCCCCCCAGACCCCCGCTACACTAGCCCAGACCAAACCCACTTTGTAATAGTGGTATCATATTAAATTGAACAGCATCGTACTTAATTCGTTTTGCTGAATGGGGGGCTGCGCCCCCCAAACCCCCGCTACACTAGCCCAGACCTAACCCATTTTGTAATAGCGGTATCAAATTAAATTGAACAGCATCGTACTAAATTCGTTTTGCTGACTGGGGGGCTGCGCCCCCCAGACCCCCGCAACACTAGCCCGGACCTAACCCACTTTGTAATAGCGGTATCATATTAAATTGAACAGCATCGTACTAAATTCGTTTTGCTGAATGGGGGGCTGCGCCCCCCAAACCCCCGCTACACTAGCCCAGACCTAACCCATTTTGTAATAGCGGTATCAAATTAAATTGAACAGCATCATATTGAATTCGTTTTGCTGACTGGGGTCTGCGCCCCCCAGACCCCCGCTACAATAGCCCAGACCTAACCCACTTTGTAATAGTGGTATCATATTAAATTGAACAGCATCGTACTTAATTCGTTTTGCTGAATGGGGGGCTGCGCCCCCCAAACCCCCGCTACACTAGCCCAGACCTAACCCATTTTGTAATAGCGGTATCAAATTAAATTGAACAGCATCGTACTAAATTCGTTTTGCTGACAGGGGTCTGCGCCCCCCAGACCCCCGCTACACTAGCCCAGACCTAACCCCCTTTGTAATAGCGGTATCATATTAAATTGAACAGCATCATATTGAATTCGTTTTGCTGACTGGGGTCTGCGCGCCCCAGACCCCCGCAACACTAGCCCGGACCTAACCCACTTTGTAATAGCGGTATCACATTAAATTGAACAGCATCGTACTAAATTCGTTTTGCTGAATGGGGGGCTGCGCCCCCCAAACCCCCGCTACACTAGCCCAGACCTAACCCATTTTGTAATAGCGGTATCAAACTAAATTGAACAGCATCATATTGAATTCGTTTTGCCGACTGGGGTCTGCGCCCCCCAGACCCCCGCTACAATAGCCCAGACCTAACCCACTTTGTAATAGTGGTATCATATTAAATTGAACAGCATCGTACTTAATTCGTTTTGCTGAATGGGGGGCTGCGCCCCCCAAACCCCCGCTACACTAGCCCAGACCTAACCCATTTTGTAATAGCGGTATCAAATTAAATTGAACAGCATCGTACTAAATTCGTTTTGCTGACAGGGGTCTGCGCCCCCCAGACCCCCGCTACACTAGCCCAGACCTAACCCCCTTTGTAATAGCGGTATCATATTAAATTGAACAGCATCATGTTGAATTCGTTTTGCTGACTGGGGTCTGCGCGCCCCAGACCCCCGCAACACTAGCCCGGACCTAACCCACTTTGTAATAGCGGTATCATATTAAATTGAACAGCATCGTACTAAATTCGTTTTGCTGAATGGGGGGCTGCGCCCCCCAAACCCCCGCTACACTAGCCCAGACCTAACCCATTTTGTAATAGCGGTATCAAATTAAATTGAACAGCATCATATTGAATTCGTTTTGCTGACTGGGGTCTGCGCCCCCCAGACCCCCGCTACACTAGCCCAGACCTAACCCACTTTGTAATAGTGGTATCATATTAAATTGAACAGCATCGTACATAATTCGTTTTGCTGAATGGGGGGCTGCGCCCCCCAAACCCCCGCTACACTAGCCCAGACCTAACCCATTTTGTAATAGCTGTATCAAATTAAATTGAACAGCATCATATTGAATTCGTTTTGCTGACAGGGGTCTGCGCCCCCCAGACCCCCGCTACACTAGCCCAGACCTAACCCACTTTGTAATAGTGGTATCATATTAAATTGAACAGCATCGTACATAATTCGTTTTGCTGAATGGGGGGCTGCGCCCCCCAAACCCCCGCTACACTAGCCCAGACCTAACCCATTTTGTAATAGCGGTATCAAATTAAATTGAACAGCATCGTACTAAATTCGTTTTGCTGACAGGGGTCTGCGCCCCCCAAACCCCCGCTACACTAGCCCAGACCTAACCCATTTTGTAATAGCGGTATCAAATTAAATTGAACAGCATCATATTGAATTCGTTTTGCTGACTGGGGTCTGCGCCCCCCAAACCCCCGCTACACCAGCCCAGACCTAACCCATTTTGTAATAGCGGTATCAAATTAAATTGAGCAGCATCATATTGAATTCGTTTTGCTGACAGGGGTCTGCGCCCCCCAGTCCCCCGCTACACTAGCCCAGACCTAACCCCCTTTGTAATAGCGGTATCATATTAAATTGAACAGCATCATATTGAATTCGTTTTGCTGACTGGGGTCTGCGCGCCCCAAACCCCCGCAACACTGGCCCAGACCTAGCCCATTTTGTAATGACTGTATTGGAACTGCGTTAGGGCTAGTTTAGAATTGGTTAGGTGAAGTAATGCGGAGAGCAGTTTCGCCTGCGTCCCGGGATGCTTGTTGGCATGAGTGGTGTCTGAATGAGTAAAGACGGATGAGACACTTGTGGGGTATGGTGAGTCAGATTCTCAAACTACCCATATATTCTTCTGAGGCATGGGTGCCTATCCAAGGATCTCCTTCGGTATCTAAAACAGAAATAAAAAAAAAAAAACAAAAAAAAAAAAAAAAAATGAATATGGACTGTGTTAGGACTGAATTGGATAAGGTCTGGGTTACGTCTCGGTTAGGTCTGAGTTAGGACTGGTTTAAGACTGGGTTAGGACTGGGTTAGGACTGGGTTAGGACTGGGTTAGGTCTGGGTTAGGTCTGGGTTATTTCTGGGTTAGGTCTGGGTTAGGTCTGGGTTAGGTCTGGGTTAGGTCTGGGTTAGGACTGGATTAGGTCTGGGTTAGGACTGGGTTAGTACTGGGTTAGGACTGGGTTAGGTCTGGGTTAGGTCTGGGTTATTTCTGGGTTAGGTCTGGGTTAGGTCTGGGTTAGGTCTGGGTTAGGGCTGGGTTAGGTCTGGGTTAGGTCTGGGTCAGGTCTGGGGTATTTCTGGGTTAGGACTGGGTTAGGTCTGGGTTAGGTCTGGGTTATTTCTGGGTTAGGTCTGGGTTAGGTCTGGGTTAGGTCTGGGTTAGGTCTGGGTTAGGTCTGGGTTAGGTCTGGGTTAGGACTGGGTTAGTACTGGGTTAGGACTGGGTTAGGTCTGGGTTAGGTCTGGGTTATTTCTGGGTTAGGTCTGGGTTAGGTCTGGGTTAGGTCTGGGTTAGGATTGGGTTAGGTCTGGTTTAGGACTGGGTTAGGTCTAGGTTAGGACTGGGTTAGGTCTGGGTTAGGTCTGGGTTAGGACTGGGTTAGGTCTGGGTTAGGACTGGGTTAGTACTGGGTTAGGACTGGGTTAGGTCTGGGTTAGGTCTGGGTTATTTCTGGGTTAGGTCTGGGTTAGGTCTGGGTTAGGTCTGGGTTAGGGCTGGGTTAGGTCTGGGTTAGGTCTGGGTCAGGTCTGGGGTATTTCTGGGTTAGGACTGGGTTAGGTCTGGGTTAGGTCTGGGTTATTTCTGGGTTAGGTCTGGGTTAGGTCTGGGTTAGGTCTGGGTTAGGTCTGGGTTAGGTCTGGGTTAGGTCTGGGTTAGGACTGGGTTAGTACTGGGTTAGGACTGGGTTAGGTCTGGGTTAGGTCTGGGTTATTTCTGGGTTAGGTCTGGGTTAGGTCTGGGTTAGGTCTGGGTTAGGGCTGGGTTAGGACTGGGTTAGGACTGGGTTAGGTCTGGGTTAGGACTGGGTTAGGACTGGGTTAGGTCTGGGTTAGGTCTGGGTTAGGACTGGGTTAGGTCTGGGTTAGGACTGGGCTAGGACTGGGTTAGGTCTGGGTTAGGTCTGGGTTAGGTTTGGGTTAGGACTGGGTAGGTTCTGGGTTAGGACTTGGTTAGGACTAGGTTAGGACTGTGTTAGGACTGGGTTAGGTCTGGGTTAGGTCTGGGTTAGGACTGGGTTAGGTCTGGGTTAGGACTGGGTTAGGTCTGGGTTAGGTCTGGGTTCGGTCTGGGTTAGGTCTGGGTTAGGTCTGGGT
>NW_027488454.1:12500-15000 GCF_051014445.1 Colletes latitarsis | reverse complement strand
GATACCTTTCTCTTCATCGACCCGGCTCCGAAACGTTCTTCGCCATCTCCCCGAAAGGAGAGGTAAACGACGGCGGGGTTAGGGAATCTGAGAACAACGCAAGCAGTTTTAGGACAAGTGAACGACCCTCAGCCAGGCGTGGTCCAGGAATTTTATCCGTGGACCGCAATGTGCGTTCGAAATGTCGATGTTCATGTGTCCTGCAGTTCACACGTTGACGCGCAATTAGCTGCGTTCTTCATCGACCCACGAGCCAAGTGATCCACCGTTCAGGGTAATCATATACAATTTACAATTTTTCTCTTTGTATTTAAAAATGCTCCTTGTTCTTTGCTTTAAAAATATTCGATGTTCGCACCTCCGACCAGCGTATCGACGGAGGATTGAACGCGCCATATCGACGACAAAAGTTTCTTTTTGTTTCCTGAATGACGGAAAACCATCGTTCGACGGCCGGGCGTACAGTACATTCAAAAGCCTTTGCGCGTGGCTGCGACCAAACGGGTATAATACACCCGTATATTCTTGGTTCCGAACAGTAACTTCACGCGCAATCGGGCGAACGCACGCGGCAGCGCCCATCGGTTGCTCGATGAAATCGATGCGATAAACTACAGCCTTCTCGGCTGGTCGTCGTTAGTCGCGCGAGCAACGGATGGCCGCACAATCGACGCGTCGTCGTTTGCGATTATTCGCCTCACGTTAGCCATGAGTATGTATATTATTCATTTACTAACGAACGCGGCAGCGTCCATCGGTTGCTCGATGAAATCGATGCGATAAACTACAGCCGTCTCGGCTGGTCGTCGTTAGTCGCGCGAGCAACGATGGCCGCAAAATCGACGCGTCGTCGTTTGCGATTATTCGCCTCAAGTTAGCCATGAGTATGTATAACATTCATTTACGAAACGAACGCGGCAGCGTCCATCGGTTGCTCGATGAAATCGATGCGATAAACTACAGCCGTTTCGGCTGGTCGTCGTTAGTCGCGCGAGCAACGATGGCCGCAAAATCGACGCGTCGTCGTTTGCGATTATTCGCCTCAAGTTAGCCATGAGTATGTATATTATTCATTTACGAACGAACGCGGCAGCGTCCATCGGTTGCTCGATGAAATCGATGCGATAAACTACAGCCGTTTCGGCTGGTCGTCGTTAGTCGCGCGAGCAACGATGGCCGCAAAATCGACGCGTCGTCGTTTGCGATTATTCGCCTCAAGTTAGCCATGAGTATGTATATTATTCATTTACGAACGAACGCGGCAGCGTCCATCGGTTGCTCGATGAAATCGATGCGATAAACTACAGCCGTTTCGGCTGGTCGTCGTTAGTCGCGCGAGCAACGATGGCCGCAAAATCGACGCGTCGTCGTTTGCGATTATTCGCCTCAAGTTAGCCATGAGTATGTATATTATTCATTTACGAACGAACGCGGCAGCGTCCATCGGTTGCTCGATGAAATCGATGCGATAAACTACAGCCGTTTCGGCTGGTCGTCGTTAGTCGCGCGAGCAACGATGGCCGCAAAATCGACGCGTCGTCGTTTGCGATTATTCGCCTCAAGTTAGCCATGAGTATGTATATTATTCATTTACGAACGAACGCGGCAGCGTCCACCGGTTGCTCGATGAAATCGATGCGATAAACTACAGCCGTCTCGGCTGGTCGTCGTTAGTCGCGCGAGCAACGATGGCCGCAAAATCGACGCGTCGTCGTTTGCGATTATTCGCCTCTGGCTATCCGTGAGTATGTATAATATTCATATACGAACGAACGCGGCAGCGCCCATCGGTTGCTCGATGAAATCGATGCGATAAACTACAGCCTTCTCGGCTGGTCGTCGTTAGTCGCGCGAGCAACGATGGCCGCAAAATCGACGCGTCGTCGTTTGCGATCATTCGCCTCAGGCTATCCGTGAGTATGTATAACATTCATTTACGAAACGAACGCGGCAGCGTCCATCGGTTGCTCGATGAAATCGATGCGATAAACTACAGCCGTCTCGGCTGATCGTCGTTAGTCGCGCGAGCAACGATGGCCGCACAATCGACGCGTCGTCGTTTGCGATTATTCGCCTCAGGCTATCCGTGAGTATGTATAACATTCATTTACGAACGAACGCGGCAGCGTCCATCGGTTGCTCGATGAAATCGATGCGATAAACTACAGCCGTCTCGGCTGATCGTCGTTAGTCGCGCGAGCAACGATGGCCGCACAATCGACGCGTCGTCGTTTTGCGATTATTCGCCTCAGGCTATCCGTGAGTATGTATAACATTCATTTACGAACGAACGCGGCAGCGTCCATCGGTTGCTCGATGAAATCGATGCGATAAACTACAGCCGTCTCGGCTGATCGTCGTTAGTCGCGCGAGCAACGATGGCCGCACAATCGACGCGTCGTCGTTTGCGATTATTCGCCTCAGGCTATCCGTGAGTATGTATAACATTCATTTACGAACGAACGCGGCAGCGTCCATCGGTTGCTCGATGAAAATGCGA
>NW_027488454.1:0-10000 GCF_051014445.1 Colletes latitarsis | reverse complement strand
AGTCACCAAAGCAAACGATGAACGAACGGACAATAATGCCCGTCCAGACCACCGATTGGTTTTGATCTAATAAAAGCGTTCCTCCCATCACTGGGACGAACTCTGTTTTGCATGTATTAGCTCTAGAATTACCACAGTTATCCAAGTAAATGTGGGTACGATCAAAGGAACCATAACTGATTTAATGAGCCATTCGCGGTTTCACCTTAATACGGCGTGTACTGAGACATGCATGGCTTAATCTTTGAGACAAGCATATGACTACTGGCAGGATCAACCAGGGAACTTGAGTAAAGTTCTTTTGTAATATTCTCTCAATTTTATTCTTCGTCGCCGACTCTGAAGGAGAACGGACGACGACACATAAAAAACTCCTTCTTTCAACATCAAATTTTAGTCTTTCGTTCGAAAGACTTGAGAGCCACCTCTTCCTCTCTTGTGTTATAATATTATATATGTATAGAGAGGGTACCACCAAAAACCCTCTCCTTCGTTTAGTTTCTTTCACTTTTCCGAGAGCTCCCCAAACTCTCGTTTATTTAATTTAATTTCATTTTTCGAGAGAGCGACCACCAACTAACTCTCTTATATTTGCTTTTTCTCGACAGAGCCACCACCAACTAACTCTCTTATATTTGCTTTTTCTCGACAGAGTCACCACCAACTCTCTCTCGTTTATATTTGCTTTTTCTCGACAGAGAAACCACCAACTCTCTCGTTTATATTTGCTTTTTCTCGACAGAGTCACCACCAAACTCTCTCGTTTCGTATTTTACTTCACAACAGAACATTATTGTATAATGGTATCCCACAACGACAAAGTACGTAGAGCTGCGCTCATGCTGAACATCTCGGGCACTTATTCACGCTGGGCATCGATCGTGGAAGCACGTATTGCCAGGCCCGAAGACTAAGCATTCATGCTGGACAAAAACGAGAAAGCGCGTATGTGCTGGTCGAGAAAGCACGTATTCGGCGCCGTACTGTTATGTCGAGGTCAGACACCTGTATTTCATTCTTTGCTCACTTTCCAGAGTACGAACCGTAGTTCCATACAATTTTTGCCTTTTAAGCTACGCTCCGTAGAGTGTAGTGCCAGTTTATGGTTTTCACAAAATTTTCAATCGCTCGGACTGAAGAGTTGATGCTCGGATAGTACGAGTATACATATTTTAAACGTATACAAGTCACC
The DNA here is from genome assembly GCF_051014445.1 of Colletes latitarsis. NCBI lineage: Eukaryota > Metazoa > Arthropoda > Insecta > Hymenoptera > Colletidae > Colletes > Colletes latitarsis. Next base: position 8,808 of record NW_027488454.1, on the reverse strand, counting down.
AACGTCACTCGAGACGCTTATACCACTTCAAGAGCCATTCGGTCAAAGACACCGACTCGTGGCAATGCAGTGTGGAGAAAGTCTGGAACGAGCACGATACAGAACAGTCAGGATGAAATCCCGAGGAGCGACGACTGCTTCTCAACCGAGGTCGAAGAATAGCCGTACGCTCGACGCTGCCCCGACCGACTCGACCGGACCGTCGCTTCTCTTATAGGTACCGAGGGCGCCCGCCGGAACGCCGGCGACGCACGGGCTTACGCACGGCCGCTTATGGGGGGAACCGCGCGACCCAACCGCCCGCCCGAACGGCCTGTTATAACTTAGAGCGAAAACCAACACCTGTAATTTCCTTAATAATTGAGCTAGGGCAAAAAAAAAAAACGCTATCTTGTAGGAAAAAAGCAGGGGAACACGATGCCGTCGTTAAAAATATAGATTGCCGTGCTCGTTTTCGAGAAAAAAATGAAAAAATGGTCAAAATCGTCGCAGGACAAAAACTCGACACGCTATCTTGTAGGCAAAAATTAGACGAATTCAAAACCGTAGTTAAAAATATCGGTCGTCGCGCTAGTTTTCGAGAAAAAAACAAAAACGTTCAAAAAATTCGAGATAAAAAAAAAAAACCAGCCTACCAGATAGAAAAAATTACACTGAACAAATATCATATAGGTCAAAATATGTGTTAGCGTACTAGTTTTCGAGATATAGACGAAAAACCGTCGCCGCCGATCGGTACGTCGGTCGATGCGAAAGCACCGCGCGACCGAGCGCCCGCCTAAAAGACCAGTTCGAACATACCGAAAAATCAAGAAACCGTAACTTCCTTAATAATTGAGCTAGGACAAAAAATCGACACGCTATCTTGCAGGAAAAAATCCGGGGAACACGATGGCGTCGTCAAAAGTGCAGGTCGTCGAGCTCGTTTTCGAGAAAAAAAAAAAAAATTCTCAAAATTCGACAAAAAAATAAAACGATCAGTGGACCGTGTAGAGAATATAAAACTGCATAAGAATCGTATAGACGAAAATTGGCGTTCACGTGCTCGTTTTTGTGGAAAAAATTAAAAAAGCTCTCAAACTTCGAGATAAAAAAAAAAAAAACCGTCTACCAGGTAGCCAACGGTAAACGGTACAAGTATCGTACGGGCGAAAACGAGCGTTACCGTGCTCGTTTTCGAGTTATTGACGAAAAACAGCCTGGAGCGATCGGTCCGGCGGTCGACGCGCGAAAGTTTCTAAGTCCGCTCTGCTCCGAAACACCGCTCCGGCGTCAAAAATCGTCGTAGGACAAAAAATAGACACGCTATCTTGCAGGAAAAAATCCGGGGAACACGATGGCGTCGTCAAAAGTGCAGGTCGTCGAGCTCGTTTTCGAGAAAAAAAAAACAAAATTCTCAAAATTCGACAAAAAATAAAACGATCAGTGGACCGTGTAGAGAATATAAAACTGCATAAGAATCGTATAGACGAAAATTGGCGTTCACGTGCTCGTTTTTGTGGAAAAAATTAAAAAAGCTCTCAAACTTCGAGATAAAAAAAAAAAAAACCGTCTACCAGGTAGCCAACGGTAAACGGTACAAGTATCGTACGGGCGAAAACGAGCGTTACCGTGCTCGTTTTCGAGTTATTGACGAAAAACAGCCTGGAGCGATCGGTCCGGCGGTCGACGCGCGAAAGTTTCTAAGTCCGCTCTGCTCCGAAACACCGCTCCGGCGTCAAAAATCGTCGTAGGACAAAAAATCGCCACCCTATCTTGCAGGAAAAAATCCGGGGAACACGATGGCGTCGTCAAAAGTGCAGGTCGTCGAGCTAGTTTTCGAGAAAAAAAAAAAAAATTCTCAAAACTCGACAAAAAAATAAAACGATCAGTGGACCGTGTAGAGAATCTAAAACTGCATAAGAATCGTATAGACCAAAATTGGCGTTCACGTGCTCGTTTTTGAGAAAAAAGTTAAAAAAGCTCTCAAAATTCGAGATAAAAAAAAAAAAAACCATCTACCAGGTAGCCAACGGTAAACGGTACAAGTATCGTACGGGCGAAAACGAGCGTTACCGTGCTCGTTTTCGAGTTATTGACGAAAAACAGCCTGGAGCGATCGGTCCGGCGGTCGACGCGCGAAAGTTTCTAAGTCCGCTCTGCTCCGAAACACCGCTCCGGCGTCAAAAATCGTCGTAGGACAAAAAATAGACACGCTATCTTGCAGGAAAAAATCCGGGGAACACGATGGCGTCGTCAAAAGTGCAGGTCGTCGAGCTCGTTTTCGAGAAAAAAAAAAAAAAATTCTCAAAATTCGACAAAAAAATAAAACGATCAGTGGACCGTGTAGAGAATATAAAACTGCATAAGAATCGTATAGACGAAAATTGGCGTTCACGTGCTCGTTTTTGTGGAAAAAATTAAAAAAGCTCTCAAACTTCGAGATAAAAAAAAAAAAAAACCGTCTACCAGGTAGCCAACGGTAAACGGTACAAGTATCGTACGGGCGAAAACGAGCGTTACCGTGCTCGTTTTCGAGTTATTGACGAAAAACAGCCTGGAGCGATCGGTCCGGCGGTCGACGCGCGAAAGTTTCTAAGTCCGCTCTGCTCCGAATCATCGCTCCGGCGTCAAAAATCGTCGTAGGACAAAAAATCGCCACCCTATCTTGCAGGAAAAAATCCGGGGAACACGATGGCGTCGTCAAAAGTGCAGGTCGTCGAGCTCGTTTTCGAGAAAAAAAAAAAAAAATTCTCAAAATTCGACAAAAAAATAAAACGATCAGTGGACCGTGTAGAGAATATAAAACTGCATAAGAATCGTATAGACCAAAATTGGCGTTCACGTGCTCGTTTTTGAGAAAAAAGTTAAAAAAGCTCTCAAAATTCGAGATAAAAAAAAAAAAAAACCATCTACCAGGTAGCCAACGGTAAACGGTACAAGTATCGTACGGGCGAAAACGAGCGTTACCGTGCTCGTTTTCGAGTTATTGACGAAAAACAGCCTGGAGCGATCGGTCCGGCGGTCGACGCGCGAAAGTTTCTAAGTCCGCTCTGCTCCGAAACACCGCTCCGGCGTCAAAAATCGTCGTAGGACAAAAAATAGACACGCTATCTTGCAGGAAAAAATCCGGGGAACACGATGGCGTCGTCAAAAGTGCAGGTCGTCGAGCTCGTTTTCGAGAAAAAAAAAACAAAATTCTCAAAATTCGACAAAAAAATAAAACGATCAGTGGACCGTGTAGAGAATATAAAACTGCATAAGAATCGTATAGACGAAAATTGGCGTTCACGTGCTCGTTTTTGTGGAAAAAATTAAAAAAGCTCTCAAACTTCGAGATAAAAAAAAAAAAAAACCGTCTACCAGGTAGCCAACGGTAAACGGTACAAGTATCGTACGGGCGAAAACGAGCGTTACCGTGCTCGTTTTCGAGTTATTGACGAAAAACAGCCTGGAGCGATCGGTCCGGCGGTCGACGCGCGAAAGTTTCTAAGTCCGCTCTGCTCCGAAACACCGCTCCGGCGTCAAAAATCGTCGTAGGACAAAAAATCGCCACCCTATCTTGCAGGAAAAAATCCGGGGAACACGATGGCGTCGTCAAAAGTGCAGGTCGTCGAGCTAGTTTTCGAGAAAAAAAAAAAAAAATTCTCAAAACTCGACAAAAAAATAAAACGATCAGTGGACCGTGTAGAGAATCTAAAACTGCATAAGAATCGTATAGACCAAAATTGGCGTTCACGTGCTCGTTTTTGAGAAAAAAGTTAAAAAAGCTCTCAAAATTCGAGATAAAAAAAAAAAAAAACCATCTACCAGGTAGCCAACGGTAAACGGTACAAGTATCGTACGGGCGAAAACGAGCGTTACCGTGCTCGTTTTCGAGTTATTGACGAAAAACAGCCTGGAGCGATCGGTCCGGCGGTCGACGCGCGAAAGTTTCTAAGTCCGCTCTGCTCCGAAACACCGCTCCGGCGTCAAAAATCGTCGTAGGACAAAAAATAGACACGCTATCTTGCAGGAAAAAATCCGGGGAACACGATGGCGTCGTCAAAAGTGCAGGTCGTCGAGCTCGTTTTCGAGAAAAAAAAAAAAAAATTCTCAAAATTCGACAAAAAAATAAAACGATCAGTGGACCGTGTAGAGAATATAAAACTGCATAAGAATCGTATAGACGAAAATTGGCGTTCACGTGCTCGTTTTTGTGGAAAAAATTAAAAAAGCTCTCAAACTTCGAGATAAAAAAAAAAAAAACCGTCTACCAGGTAGCCAACGGTAAACGGTACAAGTATCGTACGGGCGAAAACGAGCGTTACCGTGCTCGTTTTCGAGTTATTGACGAAAAACAGCCTGGAGCGATCGGTCCGGCGGTCGACGCGCGAAAGTTTCTAAGTCCGCTCTGCTCCGAATCATCGCTCCGGCGTCAAAAATCGTCGTAGGACAAAAAATCGCCACCCTATCTTGCAGGAAAAAATCCGGGGAACACGATGGCGTCGTCAAAAGTGCAGGTCGTCGAGCTCGTTTTCGAGAAAAAAAAAAAAAAATTCTCAAAATTCGACAAAAAAATAAAACGATCAGTGGACCGTGTAGAGAATATAAAACTGCATAAGAATCGTATAGACGAAAATTGGCGTTCACGTGCTCGTTTTTGTGGAAAAAATTAAAAAAGCTCTCAAACTTCGAGATAAAAAAAAAAAAAAACCGTCTACCAGGTAGCCAACGGTAAACGGTACAAGTATCGTACGGGCGAAAACGAGCGTTACCGTGCTCGTTTTCGAGTTATTGACGAAAAACAGCCTGGAGCGATCGGTCCGGCGGTCGACGCGCGAAAGTTTCTAAGTCCGCTCTGCTCCGAATCATCGCTCCGGCGTCAAAAATCGTCGTAGGACAAAAAATCGCCACCCTATCTTGCAGGAAAAAATCCGGGGAACACGATGGCGTCGTCAAAAGTGCAGGTCGTCGAGCTCGTTTTCGAGAAAAAAAAAAAAAAATTCTCAAAATTCGACAAAAAAATAAAACGATCAGTGGACCGTGTAGAGAATCTAAAACTGCATAAGAATCGTATAGACCAAAATTGGCGTTCACGTGCTCGTTTTTGAGAAAAAAGTTAAAAAAGCTCTCAAAATTCGAGATAAAAAAAAAAAAACCATCTACCAGGTAGCCAACGGTAAACGGTACAAGTATCGTACGGGCGAAAACGAGCGTTACCGTGCTCGTTTTCGAGTTATTGACGAAAAACAGCCTGGAGCGATCGGTCCGGCGGTCGACGCGCGAAAGTTTCTAAGTCCGCTCTGCTCCGAAACACCGCTCCGGCGTCAAAAATCGTCGTAGGACAAAAAATAGACACGCTATCTTGCAGGAAAAAATCCGGGGAACACGATGGCGTCGTCAAAAGTGCAGGTCGTCGAGCTCGTTTTCGAGAAAAAAAAAAAAAATTCTCAAAATTCGACAAAAAAATAAAACGATCAGTGGACCGTGTAGAGAATATAAAACTGCATAAGAATCGTATAGACGAAAATTGGCGTTCACGTGCTCGTTTTTGTGGAAAAAATTAAAAAAGCTCTCAAAATTCGAGATAAAAAAAAAAAAAAACCATCTACCAGGTAGCCATCGGTAAACGGTACAAGTATCGTACGGGCGAAAACGAGCGTTACCGTGCTCGTTTTCGAGTTATTGACGAAAAACAGCCTGGAGCGATCGGTCCGGCGGTCGACGCGCGAAAGTTTCTAAGTCCGCTCTGCTCCGAAACACCGCTCCGGCGTCAAAAATCGTCGTAGGACAAAAAATAGACACGCTATCTTGCAGGAAAAAATCCGGGGAACACGATGGCGTCGTCAAAAGTGCAGGTCGTCGAGCTCGTTTTCGAGAAAAAAAAAAAAAAATTCTCAAAATTCGACAAAAAAATAAAACGATCAGTGGACCGTGTAGAGAATATAAAACTGCATAAGAATCGTATAGACGAAAATTGGCGTTCACGTGCTCGTTTTTGTGGAAAAAAATTAAAAAAGCTCTCAAACTTCGAGATAAAAAAAAAAAAACCGTCTACCAGGTAGCCAACGGTAAACGGTACAAGTATCGTACGGGCGAAAACGAGCGTTACCGTGCTCGTTTTCGAGTTATTGACGAAAAACAGCCTGGAGCGATCGGTCCGGCGGTCGACGCGCGAAAGTTTCTAAGTCCGCTCTGCTCCGAATCATCGCTCCGGCGTCAAAAATCGTCGTAGGACAAAAAATCGCCACCCTATCTTGCAGGAAAAAATCCGGGGAACACGATGGCGTCGTCAAAAGTGCAGGTCGTCGAGCTCGTTTTCGAGAAAAAAAAAAAAAAATTCTCAAAATTCGACAAAAAAATAAAACGATCAGTGGACCGTGTAGAGAATATAAAACTGCATAAGAATCGTATAGACGAAAATTGGCGTTCACGTGCTCGTTTTTGTGGAAAAAATTAAAAAAGCTCTCAAACTTCGAGATAAAAAAAAAAAAAAACCGTCTACCAGGTAGCCAACGGTAAACGGTACAAGTATCGTACGGGCGAAAACGAGCGTTACCGTGCTCGTTTTCGAGTTATTGACGAAAAACAGCCTGGAGCGATCGGTCCGGCGGTCGACGCGCGAAAGTTTCTAAGTCCGCTCTGCTCCGAATCATCGCTCCGGCGTCAAAAATCGTCGTAGGACAAAAAATCGCCACCCTATCTTGCAGGAAAAAATCCGGGGAACACGATGGCGTCGTCAAAAGTGCAGGTCGTCGAGCTCGTTTTCGAGAAAAAAAAAAAAAATTCTCAAAATTCGACAAAAAAATAAAACGATCAGTGGACCGTGTAGAGAATCTAAAACTGCATAAGAATCGTATAGACCAAAATTGGCGTTCACGTGCTCGTTTTTGAGAAAAAAGTTAAAAAAGCTCTCAAAATTCGAGATAAAAAAAAAAAAAAACCATCTACCAGGTAGCCAACGGTAAACGGTACAAGTATCGTACGGGCGAAAACGAGCGTTACCGTGCTCGTTTTCGAGTTATTGACGAAAAACAGCCTGGAGCGATCGGTCCGGCGGTCGACGCGCGAAAGTTTCTAAGTCCGCTCTGCTCCGAAACACCGCTCCGGCGTCAAAAATCGTCGTAGGACAAAAAATAGACACGCTATCTTGCAGGAAAAAATCCGGGGAACACGATGGCGTCGTCAAAAGTGCAGGTCGTCGAGCTCGTTTTCGAGAAAAAAAAAACAAAATTCTCAAAATTCGACAAAAAAATAAAACGATCAGTGGACCGTGTAGAGAATATAAAACTGCATAAGAATCGTATAGACGAAAATTGGCGTTCACGTGCTCGTTTTTGTGGAAAAAATTAAAAAAGCTCTCAAACTTCGAGATAAAAAAAAAAAAAACCGTCTACCAGGTAGCCAACGGTAAACGGTACAAGTATCGTACGGGCGAAAACGAGCGTTACCGTGCTCGTTTTCGAGTTATTGACGAAAAACAGCCTGGAGCGATCGGTCCGGCGGTCGACGCGCGAAAGTTTCTAAGTCCGCTCTGCTCCGAAACACCGCTCCGGCGTCAAAAATCGTCGTAGGACAAAAAATCGCCACCCTATCTTGCAGGAAAAAATCCGGGGAACACGATGGCGTCGTCAAAAGTGCAGGTCGTCGAGCTAGTTTTCGAGAAAAAAAAAAAAAAATTCTCAAAACTCGACAAAAAAATAAAACGATCAGTGGACCGTGTAGAGAATCTAAAACTGCATAAGAATCGTATAGACCAAAATTGGCGTTCACGTGCTCGTTTTTGAGAAAAAAGTTAAAAAAGCTCTCAAAATTCGAGATAAAAAAAAAAAAACCATCTACCAGGTAGCCAACGGTAAACGGTACAAGTATCGTACGGGCGAAAACGAGCGTTACCGTGCTCGTTTTCGAGTTATTGACGAAAAACAGCCTGGAGCGATCGGTCCGGCGGTCGACGCGCGAAAGTTTCTAAGTCCGCTCTGCTCCGAAACACCGCTCCGGCGTCAAAAATCGTCGTAGGACAAAAAATAGACACGCTATCTTGCAGGAAAAAATCCGGGGAACACGATGGCGTCGTCAAAAGTGCAGGTCGTCGAGCTCGTTTTCGAGAAAAAAAAAAAAAAATTCTCAAAATTCGACAAAAAAATAAAACGATCAGTGGACCGTGTAGAGAATATAAAACTGCATAAGAATCGTATAGACGAAAATTGGCGTTCACGTGCTCGTTTTTGTGGAAAAAATTAAAAAAGCTCTCAAACTTCGAGATAAAAAAAAAAAAAACCGTCTACCAGGTAGCCAACGGTAAACGGTACAAGTATCGTACGGGCGAAAACGAGCGTTACCGTGCTCGTTTCGAGTTATTGACGAAAAACAGCCTGGAGCGATCGGTCCGGCGGTCGACGCGCGAAAGTTTCTAAGTCCGCTCTGCTCCGAATCATCGCTCCGGCGTCAAAAATCGTCGTAGGACAAAAAATCGCCACCCTATCTTGCAGGAAAAAATCCGGGGAACACGATGGCGTCGTCAAAAGTGCAGGTCGTCGAGCTCGTTTTCGAGAAAAAAAAAAAAAATTCTCAAAATTCGACAAAAAAATAAAACGATCAGTGGACCGTGTAGAGAATATAAAACTGCATAAGAATCGTATAGACCAAAATTGGCGTTCACGTGCTCGTTTTTGAGAAAAAAGTTAAAAAAGCTCTCAAAATTCGAGATAAAAAAAAAAAAAACCATCTACCAGGTAGCCAACGGTAAACGGTACAAGTATCGTACGGGCGAAAACGAGCGTTACCGTGCTCGTTTTCGAGTTATTGACGAAAAACAGCCTGGAGCGATCGGTCCGGCGGTCGACG
>NW_027488453.1:47500-52529 GCF_051014445.1 Colletes latitarsis | reverse complement strand
GCATCAGCTCTGGTGTTTGCTTGCTCCGGCGTTTCATCCGTGGACGAGTCGTCCGGGATTAGCGCCTGTAGGAGCTGCGAGGCAGTCGATTCCCAGTCAGTCGTATATCCTTCCGGCGTTCGAATGTTTGAGACCGCAGTCTCAACACAGAGTTTCTTTTGGGCGATCTTGTAAACAAGTCCCCATGGCTCTTTATTCCCCTGCTCCGTCACAAAGTTCTGCCAGCTTTGTGCTTTCGCAGCGCGCACTGCGGCTGTGTAGGCGAGTCTAGATGTTCGATACTCAGCCTGCTTTGCCGCTCTCTCCTCCGAGTTCCTCTCGCGCTGAAAGGCTCGTCTAAGTCGATAGACTCGCGCTTTCATTCTCGTCAAATTTTCCGTCCACCATGGGACGGACCTCGAATGCCACTTCTTGGGGCGCATTGAGGCATTGCACGCATCGATGATCGATTTCTCGACCTCTTGTGCTAGGTGTTCGACTTCCCTGCGGCAACCAGTGCCGAGGGGTAATTGCCTCGCGCCCTCAAGAAGAACTTGATCAAATCGCTCCCAGTTCGCATGCAACGTGCGGAATCGAGGCTGTGGGCTTCGATTCTCATTCACGTCCGTGAACTGTAAGACAAAATCAATGAGTCGGTGGTCACTGGAGGTCCAATCCTCGTGAACCGTCCAGTTTCGCACAATTGTCGCCATGTCTGGAGTCGATAATGTGACATCGATCCATGACTCACCGGCAGGGCTGGAGTATGTAGGAATACTTCCAGCCTCGTTCAAAATCGTCAAGTCGTGTAATGCGATAAACTCTTCGAGTTTCTCGCCTCGCGTGTCCGGTCGAACGCTTTCTCCCCCCCAAAGGTGGGATTTGGCATTGACGTCCGCGGCTATCACGACTCGACGGTGTTGGAGAGCATCGAGTGTCCTCTCCAAGCGTGCCAGACTTGGTTCAATGTCTTCCGAGCATTGAAAGTACTGGCTAACGAGGTAGAAACTACCGAAGGGTCCGCTAATGCAAACGCAGGAGGTGTGAGTATCACACAGCTGTGTGATTTTTACCACCGAGATGTCCGGGTTTCTGACCACTATTGCGGCCATAGCCCGTTCATTCTCGGCGATCACCTTCGCCGTGAGCCCAAAGCCTGGAATCTGTCCCTGAAATTGGTAAGGTTCCTGCATGAGCAACACGTCGATCTCCTTTGCGTGCATTAGCTCGCTCACCTCACCATGAACAATTAACGCACGCCGCATATTATGCTGCGCGATGCGCAATTGCCTTAGAGGATTCTCCGGGTCGTGTCTATCCATAATTCGTACGAGATACTGCTAGATCTAAAGCTGCCTTATAGGCAGGGCAGTTTTTGTCTCGCGACTTATGGTTGTGCTGATTACCTCTTGCTTTACAGTTGGAGCAAGTTGGGGACTTACTCTTCGCCGTACAAGAGGCAATGGTATGCCCTTCTTCGGAGCAGTGACCGCAAACCTCGTTTTTTGCTTTGCAATGTTTGGCCATGTGGCCAAACATTTGACACTTAAAGCAGCGTGTCACCGAGACGTAGTCCTGCACTCTGCATGACGACCACCCTAGGTACACTCTGCCCGAGCTCTTCAGCCGCTGGCGAACCTGCGGACTGACTTCCATGACCCAGTTGGCAGTGTCCTTTTCCTTCGGGCCGGTTGCAAACCGGACCTTCAGGCTGGACGACACATCCCCCTGGGTCATATCGCTGAGGTTTTGCTTCCAAATACTGGAAGAAACCTCCTCTTTCCTCATCGCCTTAGGAACGTCGTACACTATAAGTGTAGGGTTCCTCAAGGTCGGTAGAGTAGCTGAAAGCCCTACTTCTTTCAGCTTCGCGCAGTTGACGAAGGCCTTTAGATCCTCCTTGCGCTCGGTTTCGACGGCTATGCCACCGGAGTGGATGCGTCGGACAGACCTCACGCGGATCTTGGCCTTCGCCGGCTTGACCAGGGACAGAACAGTTTGTTTGGTAACGTCGCTGTTCTGTCCTTTCCCTTTCGGCGGGAAAATACGCACCACGTGTCGTGGTGGTTTAACCGCCTCTGGGGAAACTCGATTGGCGTCAACCTTTACCGCTTGCGCGTAGGTTGTTGCCGCACGAACTGGTGCGGGTTTCACAGTCGGACGGGAACCCGTCGTCTGCGAAACCGTCGGGGCAACCCTCTCTGCGATCCTCTGGGAGGCTCTCACCTCTTGCCGGATCGCCGCGAGCTGTCCTTTTAGGAAAGAGTTCTGCACGAGAACCTCCTGGACTAGCTCGTAGAGAGCTGCCGCGTTGCCAACGATCAAGGCTCCGGTTTCCTTGCTGAGCCTGGATTCTTTTCCAAGACAGCTGGTCCGGATACCCTTGAACAGTTTCGAGGCCTCCCCACCGATTTTGTCGAGAGGCCTGTTCGAAGGTCCAGGTGTCGCCTCCGCCGACACCTTTCCTGGCAATTTCTCGCCGCTTTTCCGGGCTTTTTCTGCCCTCTGCGGCTGCTCCTTTTTGACGACGGTTATCCAACCGTCGTCGTCGACTTTCTGGCCCTTTCCTCCGTCCGGGGACGTGGCGTTGCCTTCTGAGGTTGCCTTTGGCTTTTTGGCCTCTGGCTTCCTCGGTGGAGTTGTACGGGGTGGTGTCCCCGATCCGTCCTTCTTGATATCCTTTGTCGGCGCAGGGGATATCGTTCCTGCAGGCTTCGATGTTGTAGCCTTGCTTCGTAGCGTCGGGGGTCTGGTGCTGGGGGGCGTTTTAGCGCCCTTCCCAACTTCAACCTCCTTCGCCTTTTTCTGAGGTGGTGAGACCACCCCAGCCTTTTTACTCGCTGCCGTCGTCCTGCCGGGGGCAACGACGGTAGCCTCCTTTACTCCCTTTTCCCCCTTGCGGGGTACCGAGGCGTCTATTGGCGTCAGTTTAATTTTAGGATCCATACTTATAGGAAACTGTTTCGTCCCGGCGTGTGTCCCGGCCTCCATGGACCCTCAATTGGAACCCGGCTCCGCCTGGGTTAGGACTTGCACCCGGGATATAGTCCGCGAACAAAGGCCGACCGGGCTTTCCCCGGACTCCTAGGTTCACTTCCTCGCCCAATAGAACCCACGAGTGGTGTTCCGAGCCGATTGACTAGGCACAGGGCTGCTTTTCTCGCCTAGCCGCCTGTCTAGACGAAGCAGAGGCCAAAGGTACGTGTTGGGCAGCTACACTCCCGCAGGAGAGAGGGCCCTCAGATCCCAGGATCCTCCTTTCCGCCGACACAGGTCGCCACGCACGGCAAACACGTGGGGAACAAACCTCAAGCAGATGTTCCCTCTGCTTCGCTACGCCCGGTTTCTGTTCCCTGTTTTGCAGGGAACCCGCTGCGTAACTAGGACATGACCTCGGGCATCATGTCCCTGTAGCATTAGCTCCAAAACGTGGGACTCGTCCTTAGCACGACTAGTAGAACTCACTATGCCATCATCAACTATGCTCTTGACGCTTCAGCGTCCTTTTGCCATCGCCAACGACGGGAGCTGCTGTCAGCAGCGCGACGACGGTCTTACATGTATAAATACATGTTGTCTTTCGTCGTTGGCGTACCTTTCAGTGTTTTCGTCATACGCTGCATATCCTTCCTATATGCAGCGTCCGTATGGCAAGGACTCCGAGTCTGACAGAGCCGTACACCACCGGTTTACAGCTCGGAGTTGAGCTGGTCTAGGCGGAGTCTTCTAATGGCCAGGGGAGCGATCCACGTTTCGAGGCCCGTCTCCCTACCTAGGATACTAGCGTGGTTTCCCAGCCGACACCTTCAGGCAGTAGGGAGCAGCTCAGCTACTTATACGGTGGCCTCCTTCCGTCATTCGTCTGGCGTTACGACGTCTGCCACCAGATGTTTTGGTGTGCTGGGTTCTGCCAAGCCCAGCGGCGTATTGCTTTTCCCAGCGGCGTATTGCTTTTGGGGACGCATACAGACGTCGTTTCGTGTCTCTTTCTGATCTTATTATTTGCTCAACGTGAAAAGGGGGCATATAGCCCCCTTTTTGATTTCTGGTGTCAGGATCGCCTCCTCGGAAAAGCATTAAAGCAAAAAGGGGGCTTAAAGCCCCCTGGTATGAGTTAGGTCTTTCTTGGAGAAGCTCTAGGTGTTCGAGTAGGAACTTCGAAAAGTTCCTTAAAGTGAAAAAGGGGCATATAGCCCCTTTTTTGTACAATATACGCCTTCTCCAATAAGCCTTAACGTGAAATGGGGGCCGAAGCCCCCAGGTGTTAAGTATACGCTAGTCATAATGCTTCCCCATCTCTCTTTGCTTTCCTGACACCACTCCTTCCTGACATCTCTGTTTTGCACAGAACGAATGACGGATCACGTCTTGCTCGGGTAGGTGGGGTCGCTACTCCCATACGGTGTGCCCCTGCACCGCCCCTGCCGAAACCAGAGCCCCGTTGGCCGGCATAAATGCCGTTTGCAGCGTCCACCGCGTGGAGGAGGGGTTGGCACATGCGATCCTGGTGCCGTATAGCAAGCTATACGCCCGGACGGCTTCTAGACGCCAGTAGATAGGGACAGTGGGAATCTCGTTAATCCATTCATGCGCGTCACTAATTAGATGACGAGGCATTTGGCTACCTTAAGAGAGTCATAGTTACTCCCGCCGTTTACCCGCGCTTTTTTGAATTTCTTCACGTTGACATTCAGAGCACTGGGCAGAAATCACATTGCGTCAACACCCTTGGGGGCCATCGCAATGCTTTGTTTTAATTAGACAGTCGGATTCCCCTAGTCCGTGCCAGTTCTGAGCTGAGTGTTGAATGGCGGCCGAAGAGGACGATCGACGACGGCAAGCCGCCAACGAAAGCCTCGCAGCAAGGAAGATCCGCGGGAGGCCAAGGCACGGGACCGAGCTCGGATCCCGACGAGAACGAACGAATCCGTTCAACGCCGTTCACCTCGCCCAGGCCCGGCACGTCAGCCAGACTCGCTTCCCGACCAAGCCCGACACGCCCCGCTCCTCAGAGCCAATCCTTATTCCGAAGTTACGGATCCAATTTGCC
>NW_027488453.1:42500-45000 GCF_051014445.1 Colletes latitarsis | reverse complement strand
TTCGCTCGCCGCTACTAAGGAAATCCTAGTTAGTTTCTTTTCCTCCGCTTAGTAATATGCTTAAATTCAGCGGGTCATCTCGCCTGCTCTGAGGTCGTCGAACAAACTTGTTAGTTGAAAAAAAAAAAAAAAGAAAAACAAATCGTACACCGTAACGAATCGGAGCAACAAGAACCTGGTGTATATATGGAATCGACCACCACCTCCTACTTCTCCGCGTCCTCCGATAGCATATAATAGCATTTTGCTTTCTCGGAGAAAAGGATATCAATGATGGGTTTTTAGCGCCTCGCCAAAGTGTCTCCCTTCTGTCTTAGTTTTTCATTCGTTCGATGCGAAACGCTCGCTAGGCGTAACCGGCTGATTACTTTTAACGTCCTTCCGTCGCTTTTCAAATTAAAGAAGAACCACGGTGTGTGTCTATGATAGAACTACCCGATCCGATTTTCGTTGATTCTTTGATAGTCTACCAAAGTCCACCGTAAGTTCGAAAGAAAAGCATTCGTGGACTGGACGACCGGCTAAACGCGCGGTCTCGCAATCGATATACATATTCGTAACAAAGAGAGACATGGGGCGACCAACTTCTCAGAGTATATCCCTTCTTTTGGGTTCCGTTCGTATCGCGCTTCTCGTCGTGTTCGTTCGAGCCTCTCCATAGAGGATGATCGTCCGATTCGTTTGATAAATTATCATTTTTCCCTGGGGCTGTACGAACGAACAGAGAGGAAGACGACGACCGACGGATACCACAAATTTCACGTGGTAGGGCATATATTACATATCATAATTATCAGTGTTTGGTCAAATTTCTTTCCAGTGTCCTTTTTGTTATGCTCCAAAACTAGTATACGCTTTATTTTCTCTTTCCTTTGCATAAATTATTAACTTCGGGCAACGTCGGGAGCGCCGGTAATCATTAGATTTGTACGAAACGCGATTTGCGCCCCACGGTGGTTTTTAGTGCCGTCAAAGTCAGAAATCGTAGGAGCGGTGCTTTAACGGGCGGTCGTGATGATACTCCAGACAACACGACGCACGACGCCGTAAAACACTCGCGCGAGTCCAGACTGATCTCTGCCTCACCACGCAAGGGGTGCGCAAACTTGCCAATAATATATAATATTTATTCTTTTTCGTACGTCCAGCGACAAACGCCAACGAAATACCCAAATTCTCGCTCGTACGTTGATACCTTTCTCTTCATCGACCCGGCTCCGAAACGTTCTTCGCCATCTCCCCGAAAGGAGAGGTAAACGACGGCGGGGTTAGGGAATCTGAGAACAACGCAAGCAGTTTTAGGACAAGTGAACGACCCTCAGCCAGGCGTGGTCCAGGAATTTTATCCGTGGACCGCAATGTGCGTTCGAAATGTCGATGTTCATGTGTCCTGCAGTTCACACGTTGACGCGCAATTAGCTGCGTTCTTCATCGACCCACGAGCCAAGTGATCCACCGTTCAGGGTAATCATATACAATTTACAATTTTTCTCTTTGTATTTAAAAATGCTCCTTGTTCTTTGCTTTAAAAATATTCGATGTTCGCACCTCCGACCAGCGTATCGACGGAGGATTGAACGCGCCATATCGACGACAAAAGTTTCTTTTTGTTTCCTGAATGACGGAAAACCATCGTTCGACGGCCGGGCGTACAGTACATTCAAAAGCCTTTGCGCGTGGCTGCGACCAAACGGGTATAATACACCCGTATATTCTTGGTTCCGAACAGTAACTTCACGCGCAATCGGGCGAACGCACGCGGCAGCGCCCATCGGTTGCTCGATGAAATCGATGCGATAAACTACAGCCTTCTCGGCTGGTCGTCGTTAGTCGCGCGAGCAACGGATGGCCGCACAATCGACGCGTCGTCGTTTGCGATTATTCGCCTCACGTTAGCCATGAGTATGTATATTATTCATTTACGAACGAACGCGGCAGCGTCCATCGGTTGCTCGATGAAATCGATGCGATAAACTACAGCCGTCTCGGCTGGTCGTCGTTAGTCGCGCGAGCAACGATGGCCGCAAAATCGACGCGTCGTCGTTTGCGATTATTCGCCTCAAGTTAGCCATGAGTATGTATAACATTCATTTACGAACGAACGCGGCAGCGTCCATCGGTTGCTCGATGAAATCGATGCGATAAACTACAGCCGTTTCGGCTGGTCGTCGTTAGTCGCGCGAGCAACGATGGCCGCAAAATCGACGCGTCGTCGTTTGCGATTATTCGCCTCAAGTTAGCCATGAGTATGTATATTATTCATTTACGAACGAACGCGGCAGCGTCCATCGGTTGCTCGATGAAATCGATGCGATAAACTACAGCCGTTTCGGCTGGTCGTCGTTAGTCGCGCGAGCAACGATGGCCGCAAAATCGACGCGTCGTCGTTTGCGATTATTCGCCTCAAGTTAGCCATGAGTATGTATATTATTCATTTACGAACGAACGCGGCAGCGTCCATCGGTTGCTCGATGAAATCGATGCGATAAACTACAGCCGT
>NW_027488453.1:25000-37500 GCF_051014445.1 Colletes latitarsis | reverse complement strand
ATCCCGAGGAGCGACGACTGCTTCTCAACCGAGGTCGAAGAATAGCCGTACGCTCGACGCTGCCCCGACCGACTCGACCGGACCGTCGCTTCTCTTATAGGTACCGAGGCGCCCGCCGGAACGCCGGCGACGCACGGGCTTACGCACGGCCGCTTATGGGGGGAACCGCGCGACCCAACCGCCCGCCCGAACGGCCTGTTATAACTTAGAGCGAAAACCAACACCTGTAATTTCCTTAATAATTGAGCTAGGGCAAAAAAAAAAAACGCTATCTTGTAGGAAAAAAGCAGGGGAACACGATGCCGTCGTTAAAAATATAGATTGCCGTGCTCGTTTTCGAGAAAAAAATGAAAAAATGGTCAAAATCGTCGCAGAACAAAAACTCGACACGCTATCTTGTAGGCAAAAATTAGACGAATTCAAAACCGTAGTTAAAAATATCGGTCGTCGCGCTAGTTTTCGAGAAAAAAACAAAAACGTTCAAAAAATTCGAGATAAAAAAAAAAAAACCAGCCTACCAGATAGAAAAAATTACACTGAACAAATATCATATAGGTCAAAATATGTGTTAGCGTACTAGTTTTCGAGATATAGACGAAAAACCGTCGCCGCCGATCGGTACGTCGGTCGATGCGAAAGCACCGCGCGACCGAGCGCCCGCCTAAAAGACCAGTTCGAACATACCGAAAAATCAAGAAACCGTAACTTCCTTAATAATTGAGCTAGGACAAAAAATCGACACGCTATCTTGCAGGAAAAAATCCGGGGAACACGATGGCGTCGTCAAAAGTGCAGGTCGTCGAGCTCGTTTTCGAGAAAAAAAAAAAAAAATTCTCAAAATTCGACAAAAAAATAAAACGATCAGTGGACCGTGTAGAGAATATAAAACTGCATAAGAATCGTATAGACGAAAATTGGCGTTCACGTGCTCGTTTTTGTGGAAAAAATTAAAAAAGCTCTCAAACTTCGAGATAAAAAAAAAAAAAACCATCTACCAGGTAGCCAACGGTAAACGGTACAAGTATCGTACGGGCGAAAATGAGCGTTACCGTGCTCGTTTTCGAGTTATTGACGAAAAACAGCCTGGAGCGATCGCTCCGGCGGTCGACGCGCGAAAGTTTCTAAGTCCGCTCTGCTCCGAAACACCGCTCCGGCGTCAAAAATCGTCGTAGGACAAAAAATAGACACGCTATCTTGCAGGAAAAAATCCGGGGAACACGATGGCGTCGTCAAAAGTGCAGGTCGTCGAGCTAGTTTTCGAGAAAAAAAAAAAAAAATTCTCAAAACTCGACAAAAAAATAAAACGATCAGTGGACCGTGTAGAGAATCTAAAACTGCATAAGAATCGTATAGACCAAAATTGGCGTTCACGTGCTCGTTTTTGAGAAAAAAGTTAAAAAAGCTCTCAAAATTCGAGATAAAAAAAAAACAAACCATCTGCCAGGTAGCCAACGGTAAACGGTACAAGTATCGTACGGGCGAAAACGAGCGTTACCGTGCTCGTTTTCGAGTTATTGACGAAAAACAGCCTGGAGCGATCGGTCCGGCGGTCGACGCGCGAAAGTTTCTAAGTCCGCTCTGCTCCGAATCATCGCTCCGGCGTCAAAAATCGTCGTAGGACAAAAAATCGCCACCCTATCTTGCAGGAAAAAATCCGGGGAACACGATGGCGTCGTCAAAAGTGCAGGTCGTCGAGCTCGTTTTCGAAAAAAAAAAAAAAAATTCTCAAAATTCGACAAAAAAATAAAACGAACAGTGGACCGTGTAGAGAATATAAAACTGCATAAGAATCGTATAGACGAAAATTGGCGTTCACGTGCTCGTTTTTGTGGAAAAAATTAAAAAAGCTCTCAAACTTCGAGATAAAAAAAAAAAGAACCATCTACCAGGTAGCCAACGGTAAACGGTACAAGTATCGTACGGGCGAAAATGAGCGTTACCGTGCTCGTTTTCGAGTTATTGACGAAAAACAGCCTGGAGCGATCGCTCCGGCGGTCGACGCGCTAAAGTTTCTAAGTCCGCTCTGCTCCGAACCACCGCTCCGGCGTCAAAAATCGTCGTAGGACAAAAAATAGACACGCTATCTTGCAGGAAAAAATCCGGGGAACACGATGGCGTCGTCAAAAGTGCAGGTCGTCGAGCTCGTTTTCGAGAAAAAAAAAAAAAAATTCTCAAAATTCGACAAAAAAATAAAACGATCAGTGGACCGTGTAGACAATATAAAACTGCATAAGAATCGTATAGACGAAAATTGGCGTTCACGTGCTCGTTTTTGTGGAAAAAATTAAAAAAGCTCTCAAACTTCGAGATAAAAAAAAAAAAAACCGTCTACCAGGTAGCCAACGGTAAACGGTACAAGTATCGTACGGGCGAAAATGAGCGTTACCGTGCTCGTTTTCGAGTTATTGACGAAAAACAGCCTGGAGCGATCGCTCCGGCGGTCGACGCGCGAAAGTTTCTAAGTCCGCTCTGCTCCGAAACACCGCTCCGGCGTCAAAAATCGTCGTAGGACAAAAAATAGACACGCTATCTTGCAGGAAAAAATCCGGGGAACACGATGGCGTCGTCAAAAGTGCAGGTCGTCGAGCTAGTTTTCGAGAAAAAAAAAAAAAAATTCTCAAAACTCGACAAAAAAATAAAACGATCAGTGGACCGTGTAGAGAATCTAAAACTGCATAAGAATCGTATAGACCAAAATTGGCGTTCACGTGCTCGTTTTTGAGAAAAAAGTTAAAAAAGCTCTCAAAATTCGAGATAAAAAAAAAACAAACCATCTGCCAGGTAGCCAACGGTAAACGGTACAAGTATCGTACGGGCGAAAACGAGCGTTACCGTGCTCGTTTTCGAGTTATTGACGAAAAACAGCCTGGAGCGATCGGTCCGGCGGTCGACGCGCGAAAGTTTCTAAGTCCGCTCTGCTCCGAATCATCGCTCCGGCGTCAAAAATCGTCGTAGGACAAAAAATCGCCACCCTATCTTGCAGGAAAAAATCCGGGGAACACGATGGCGTCGTCAAAAGTGCAGGTCGTCGAGCTCGTTTTCGAAAAAAAAAAAAAAAATTCTCAAAATTCGACAAAAAAATAAAACGAACAGTGGACCGTGTAGAGAATATAAAACTGCATAAGAATCGTATAGACGAAAATTGGCGTTCACGTGCTCGTTTTTGTGGAAAAAATTAAAAAAGCTCTCAAACTTCGAGATAAAAAAAAAAAGAACCATCTACCAGGTAGCCAACGGTAAACGGTACAAGTATCGTACGGGCGAAAATGAGCGTTACCGTGCTCGTTTTCGAGTTATTGACGAAAAACAGCCTGGAGCGATCGCTCCGGCGGTCGACGCGCTAAAGTTTCTAAGTCCGCTCTGCTCCGAAACACCGCTCCGGCGTCAAAAATCGTCGTAGGACAAAAAATAGACACGCTATCTTGCAGGAAAAAATCCGGGGAACACGATGGCGTCGTCAAAAGTGCAGGTCGTCGAGCTCGTTTTCGAGAAAAAAAAAAAAAAATTCTCAAAATTCGACAAAAAAATAAAACGATCAGTGGACCGTGTAGACAATATAAAACTGCATAAGAATCGTATAGACGAAAATTGGCGTTCACGTGCTCGTTTTTGTGGAAAAAATTAAAAAAGCTCTCAAACTTCGAGATAAAAAAAAAAAAAACCGTCTACCAGGTAGCCAACGGTAAACGGTACAAGTATCGTACGGGCGAAAATGAGCGTTACCGTGCTCGTTTTCGAGTTATTGACGAAAAACAGCCTGGAGCGATCGCTCCGGCGGTCGACGCGCGAAAGTTTCTAAGTCCGCTCTGCTCCGAAACACCGCTCCGGCGTCAAAAATCGTCGTAGGACAAAAAATAGACACGCTATCTTGCAGGAAAAAATCCGGGGAACACGATGGCGTCGTCAAAAGTGCAGGTCGTCGAGCTAGTTTTCGAGAAAAAAAAAAAAAAATTCTCAAAACTCGACAAAAAAATAAAACGATCAGTGGACCGTGTAGAGAATCTAAAACTGCATAAGAATCGTATAGACCAAAATTGGCGTTCACGTGCTCGTTTTTGAGAAAAAAGTTAAAAAAGCTCTCAAAATTCGAGATAAAAAAAAAACAAACCATCTGCCAGGTAGCCAACGGTAAACGGTACAAGTATCGTACGGGCGAAAACGAGCGTTACCGTGCTCGTTTTCGAGTTATTGACGAAAAACAGCCTGGAGCGATCGGTCCGGCGGTCGACGCGCGAAAGTTTCTAAGTCCGCTCTGCTCCGAATCATCGCTCCGGCGTCAAAAATCGTCGTAGGACAAAAAATCGCCACCCTATCTTGCAGGAAAAAATCCGGGGAACACGATGGCGTCGTCAAAAGTGCAGGTCGTCGAGCTCGTTTTCGAAAAAAAAAAAAAAAATTCTCAAAATTCGACAAAAAAATAAAACGAACAGTGGACCGTGTAGAGAATATAAAACTGCATAAGAATCGTATAGACGAAAATTGGCGTTCACGTGCTCGTTTTTGTGGAAAAAATTAAAAAAGCTCTCAAACTTCGAGATAAAAAAAAAAAGAACCATCTACCAGGTAGCCAACGGTAAACGGTACAAGTATCGTACGGGCGAAAATGAGCGTTACCGTGCTCGTTTTCGAGTTATTGACGAAAAACAGCCTGGAGCGATCGCTCCGGCGGTCGACGCGCTAAAGTTTCTAAGTCCGCTCTGCTCCGAAACACCGCTCCGGCGTCAAAAATCGTCGTAGGACAAAAAATAGACACGCTATCTTGCAGGAAAAAATCCGGGGAACACGATGGCGTCGTCAAAAGTGCAGGTCGTCGAGCTCGTTTTCGAGAAAAAAAAAAAAAAATTCTCAAAATTCGACAAAAAAATAAAACGATCATTGGACCGTGTAGAGAATCTAAAACTGCATAAGAATCGTACAGACGAAAATTGGCGTTCACGTGCTCGTTTTTGTGGAAAAAATTAAAAAAGCTCTCAAACTTCGAGATAAAAAAAAAAAAAACCATCTACCAGGTAGCCAACGGTAAACGGTACAAGTATCGTACGGGCGAAAACGAGCGTTACCGTGCTCGTTTTCGAGTTATTGACGAAAAACAGCCTGGAGCGATCGGTCCGGCGGTCGACGCGCGAAAGTTTCTAAGTCCGCTCTGCTCCGAATCATCGCTCCGGCGTCAAAAATCGTCGTAGGACAAAAAATAGACACGCTATCTTGCAGGAAAAAATCCGGGGAACACGATGGCGTCGTCAAAAGTGCAGGTCGTCGAGCTCGTTTTCGAGAAAAAAAAAAAAAAATTCTCAAAATTCGACAAAAAAATAAAACGATCAGTGGACCGTGTAGAGAATATAAAACTGCATAAGAATCGTATAGACGAAAATTGGCGTTCACGTGCTCGTTTTTGTGGAAAAAATTAAAAAAGCTCTCAAACTTCGAGATAAAAAAAAAAAAAACCATCTACCAGGTAGCCAACGGTAAACGGTACAAGTATCGTACGGGCGAAAATGAGCGTTACCGTGCTCGTTTTCGAGTTATTGACGAAAAACAGCCTGGAGCGATCGCTCCGGCGGTCGACGCGCGAAAGTTTTCAAGTCCGCTCTGCTCCGAAACACCGCTCCGGCGTCAAAAATCGTCGTAGGACAAAAAATAGACACGCTATCTTGCAGGAAAATATCCGGGGAACACGATGGCGTCGTCAAAAGTGCAGGTCGTCGAGCTCGTTTTCGAGAAAAAAAAAAAAAAATTCTCAAAATTCGACAAAAAAATAAAACGATCATTGGACCGTGTAGAGAATCTAAAACTGCATAAGAATCGTATAGACCAAAATTGGCCTTAACGTGCTGGTTTTCGAGTTATTGACGATAAGCCGGTATATATATGTCCGAGATAAAAAAAAAGATAGGGACAGTGGGAATCTCCTATACTATCACGGGCGTGTATTCTCCTACTAGTTTGATGGTTGTTGTTGCATAAACCAGCGACTGTTTGGCCCGCCGTTTAACCGCGCGGTTTAAAATTGCAACACAATGTTGGTGTCGCTCCGGGGTGAAAAAATGGAAAAACGACATACTTTACGCATAGGGGCGGCTGATCTTAACATATTTTGTCATGTCACCACCCCAGTGACTCTAAGACGGATTTTGCCGTCGCACGTTTTTTTATTAAAAAGTTATTAGTATATAAAAGATTTCGTTAAGCAAAAAGACACGAATATGGGAGTAGGACAAAAAATCGCCAGCCTATCTTGCAGGAAAAAATCCGGGGAACACGATGGCGTCGTCAAAAGTGCAGGTCGTCGAGCTAGTTTTCGAGAAAAAAAAAAAAAAATTCTCAAAACTCGACAAAAAAATAAAACGATCAGTGGACCGTGTAGAGAATCTAAAACTGCATAAGAATCGTATAGACCAAAATTGGCGTTCACGTGCTCGTTTTTGAGAAAAAAGTTAAAAAAGCTCTCAAAATTCGAGATAAAAAAAAAACAAACCATCTGCCAGGTAGCCAACGGTAAACGGTACAAGTATCGTACGGGCGAAAACGAGCGTTACCGTGCTCGTTTTCGAGTTATTGACGAAAAACAGCCTGGAGCGATCGGTCCGGCGGTCGACGCGCGAAAGTTTCTAAGTCCGCTCTGCTCCGAATCATCGCTCCGGCGTCAAAAATCGTCGTAGGACAAAAAATCGCCACCCTATCTTGCAGGAAAAAATCCGGGGAACACGATGGCGTCGTCAAAAGTGCAGGTCGTCGAGCTCGTTTTCGAGAAAAAAAAAAAAAAATTCTCAAAATTCGACAAAAAAATAAAACGAACAGTGGACCGTGTAGAGAATATAAAACTGCATAAGAATCGTATAGACGAAAATTGGCGTTCACGTGCTCGTTTTTGTGGAAAAAATTAAAAAAGCTCTCAAACTTCGAGATAAAAAAAAAAAGAACCATCTACCAGGTAGCCAACGGTAAACGGTACAAGTATCGTACGGGCGAAAATGAGCGTTACCGTGCTCGTTTTCGAGTTATTGACGAAAAACAGCCTGGAGCGATCGCTCCGGCGGTCGACGCGCTAAAGTTTCTAAGTCCGCTCTGCTCCGAAACACCGCTCCGGCGTCAAAAATCGTCGTAGGACAAAAAATAGACACGCTATCTTGCAGGAAAAAATCCGGGGAACACGATGGCGTCGTCAAAAGTGCAGGTCGTCGAGCTCGTTTTCGAGAAAAAAAAAAAAAAATTCTCAAAATTCGACAAAAAAATAAAACGATCAGTGGACCGTGTAGACAATATAAAACTGCATAAGAATCGTATAGACGAAAATTGGCGTTCACGTGCTCGTTTTTGTGGAAAAAATTAAAAAAGCTCTCAAACTTCGAGATAAAAAAAAAAAAAACCGTCTACCAGGTAGCCAACGGTAAACGGTACAAGTATCGTACGGGCGAAAACGAGCGTTACCGTGCTCGTTTTCGAGTTATTGACGAAAAACAGCCTGGAGCGATCGGTCCGGCGGTCGACGCGCGAAAGTTTCTAAGTCCGCTCTGCTCCGAATCATCGCTCCGGCGTCAAAAATCGTCGTAGGACAAAAAATCGCCACCCTATCTTGCAGGAAAAAATCCGGGGAACACGATGGCGTCGTCAAAAGTGCAGGTCGTCGAGCTCGTTTTCGAGAAAAAAAAAAAAAAATTCTCAAAATTCGACAAAAAAATAAAACGATCAGTGGACCGTGTAGAGAATATAAAACTGCATAAGAATCGTATAGACGAAAATTGGCGTTCACGTGCTCGTTTTTGTTGAAAAAATTAAAAAAGCTCTCAAACTTCGAGATAAAAAAAAAAAAAACCATCTACCAGGTAGCCAACGGTAAACGGTACAAGTATCGTACGGGCGAAAATGAGCGTTACCGTGCTCGTTTTCGAGTTATTGACGAAAAACAGCCTGGAGCGATCGCTCCGGCGGTCGACGCGCGAAAGTTTCTAAGTCCGCTCTGCTCCGAATCATCGCTCCGGCGTCAAAAATCGTCGTAGGACAAAAAATAGACACGCTATCTTGCAGGAAAAAATCCGGGGAACACGATGGCGTCGTCAAAAGTGCAGGTCGTCGAGCTCGTTTTCGAGAAAAAAAAAAAAAAATTCTGAAAATTCGACAAAAAAATAAAACGATCAGTGGACCGTGTAGAGAATATAAAACTGCATAAGAATCGTATAGACGAAAATTGGCGTTCACGTGCTCGTTTTTGTGGAAAAAATTAAAAAAGCTCTCAAACTTCGAGATAAAAAAAAAAAAAACCATCTACCAGGTAGCCAACGGTAAACGGTACAAGTATCGTACGGGCGAAAATGAGCGTTACCGTGCTCGTTTTCGAGTTATTGACGAAAAACAGCCTGGAGCGATCGCTCCGGCGGTCGACGCGCGAAAGTTTCTAAGTCCGCTCTGCTCCGAAACACCGCTCCGGCGTCAAAAATCGTCGTAGGACAAAAAATAGACACGCTATCTTGCAGGAAAAAATCCGGGGAACACGATGGCGTCGTCAAAAGTGCAGGTCGTCGAGCTCGTTTTCGAGAAAAAAAAAAAAAAATTCTCAAAATTCGACAAAAAAATAAAACGATCACTGGACCGTGTAGAGAATATAAAACTGCATAAGAATCGTATAGACGAAAATTGGCGTTCACGTGCTCGTTTTTGAGAAAAAAGTTAAAAAAGCTCTCAAAATTCGAGATAAAAAAAAAACAAACCATCTGCCAGGTAGCCAACGGTAAACGGTACAAGTATCGTACGGGCGAAAACGAGCGTTACCGTGCTCGTTTTCGAGTTATTGACGAAAAACAGCCTGGAGCGATCGGTCCGGCGGTCGACGCGCGAAAGTTTCTAAGTCCGCTCTGCTCCGAATCATCGCTCCGGCGTCAAAAATCGTCGTAGGACAAAAAATCGCCACCCTATCTTGCAGGAAAAAATCCGGGGAACACGATGGCGTCGTCAAAAGTGCAGGTCGTCGAGCTCGTTTTCGAGAAAAAAAAAAAAAAATTCTCAAAATTCGACAAAAAAATAAAACGATCATTGGACCGTGTAGAGAATCTAAAACTGCATAAGAATCGTATAGACCAAAATTGGCCTTAACGTGCTGGTTTTCGAGTTATTGACGATAAGCCGGTATATATATGTCCGAGATAAAAAAAAAGATAGGGACAGTGGGAATCTCCTATACTATCACGGGCGTGTATTCTCCTACTAGTTTGATGGTTGCTGTTGCATAAACCACCGACTGTTTGGCCCGCCGTTTAACCGCGCAGTTTAAAATTGCAACACAATGTTGGTGTCGCTCCGGATCGAAAAAATGGAAAAACGACATACTTTACGCATAGGGGCGGCTGATCTTAACATATTTTGTCAATGTCATCTTCCCAGTGACCCTAGGAAGGAGTTTGCCGTTGCACGTTTTCCTATTAAAAAGTAATTAGTGTACAAAAATTTTCGTGAAGCAAAAAACAAGAATGTGAAAGTACGTTCCATGAGCATTACGGTGAATAAAACAGAAATTAAAAATTCCCGAGGGGTTGAACAGCATCATATTGAATTCGTTTTGCTGACTGGGGTCTGCGCCCCCCAGACCCCCGCTACACTAGCCCAGACCAAACCCACTTTGTAATAGTGGTATCATATTAAATTGAACAGCATCGTACTTAATTCGTTTTGCTGAATGGGGGGCTGCGCCCCCCAAACCCCCGCTACACTAGCCCAGACCTAACCCATTTTGTAATAGCGGTATCAAATTAAATTGAACAGCATCGTACTAAATTCGTTTTGCTGACTGGGGGGCTGCGCCCCCCAGACCCCCGCAACACTAGCCCGGACCTAACCCACTTTGTAATAGCGGTATCATATTAAATTGAACAGCATCGTACTAAATTCGTTTTGCTGAATGGGGGGCTGCGCCCCCCAAACCCCCGCTACACTAGCCCAGACCTAACCCATTTTGTAATAGCGGTATCAAATTAAATTGAACAGCATCATATTGAATTCGTTTTGCTGACTGGGGTCTGCGCCCCCCAGACCCCCGCTACAATAGCCCAGACCTAACCCACTTTGTAATAGTGGTATCATATTAAATTGAACAGCATCGTACTTAATTCGTTTTGCTGAATGGGGGGCTGCGCCCCCCAAACCCCCGCTACACTAGCCCAGACCTAACCCATTTTGTAATAGCGGTATCAAATTAAATTGAACAGCATCGTACTAAATTCGTTTTGCTGACAGGGGTCTGCGCCCCCCAGACCCCCGCTACACTAGCCCAGACCTAACCCCCTTTGTAATAGCGGTATCATATTAAATTGAACAGCATCATATTGAATTCGTTTTGCTGACTGGGGTCTGCGCGCCCCAGACCCCCGCAACACTAGCCCGGACCTAACCCACTTTGTAATAGCGGTATCACATTAAATTGAACAGCATCGTACTAAATTCGTTTTGCTGAATGGGGGGCTGCGCCCCCCAAACCCCCGCTACACTAGCCCAGACCTAACCCATTTTGTAATAGCGGTATCAAACTAAATTGAACAGCATCATATTGAATTCGTTTTGCCGACTGGGGTCTGCGCCCCCCAGACCCCCGCTACAATAGCCCAGACCTAACCCACTTTGTAATAGTGGTATCATATTAAATTGAACAGCATCGTACTTAATTCGTTTTGCTGAATGGGGGGCTGCGCCCCCCAAACCCCCGCTACACTAGCCCAGACCTAACCCATTTTGTAATAGCGGTATCAAATTAAATTGAACAGCATCGTACTAAATTCGTTTTGCTGACAGGGGTCTGCGCCCCCCAGACCCCCGCTACACTAGCCCAGACCTAACCCCCTTTGTAATAGCGGTATCATATTAAATTGAACAGCATCATGTTGAATTCGTTTTGCTGACTGGGGTCTGCGCGCCCCAGACCCCCGCAACACTAGCCCGGACCTAACCCACTTTGTAATAGCGGTATCATATTAAATTGAACAGCATCGTACTAAATTCGTTTTGCTGAATGGGGGGCTGCGCCCCCCAAACCCCCGCTACACTAGCCCAGACCTAACCCATTTTGTAATAGCGGTATCAAATTAAATTGAACAGCATCATATTGAATTCGTTTTGCTGACTGGGGTCTGCGCCCCCCAGACCCCCGCTACACTAGCCCAGACCTAACCCACTTTGTAATAGTGGTATCATATTAAATTGAACAGCATCGTACATAATTCGTTTTGCTGAATGGGGGGCTGCGCCCCCCAAACCCCCGCTACACTAGCCCAGACCTAACCCATTTTGTAATAGCTGTATCAAATTAAATTGAACAGCATCATATTGAATTCGTTTTGCTGACAGGGGTCTGCGCCCCCCAGACCCCCGCTTCACTAGCCCAGACCTAACCCACTTTGTAATAGTGGTATCATATTAAATTGAACAGCATCGTACATAATTCGTTTTGCTGAATGGGGGGCTGCGCCCCCCAAACCCCCGCTACACTAGCCCAGACCTAACCCATTTTGTAATAGCGGTATCAAATTAAATTGAACAGCATCGTACTAAATTCGTTTTGCTGACAGGGGTCTGCGCCCCCCAAACCCCCGCTACACTAGCCCAGACCTAACCCATTTTGTAATAGCGGTATCAAATTAAATTGAACAGCATCATATTGAATTCGTTTTGCTGACTGGGGTCTGCGCCCCCCAAACCCCCGCTACACCAGCCCAGACCTAACCCATTTTGTAATAGCGGTATCAAATTAAATTGAGCAGCATCATATTGAATTCGTTTTGCTGACAGGGGTCTGCGCCCCCCAGTCCCCCGCTACACTAGCCCAGACCTAACCCCCTTTGTAATAGCGGTATCATATTAAATTGAACAGCATCATATTGAATTCGTTTTGCTGACTGGGGTCTGCGCGCCCCAAACCCCCGCAACACTGGCCCAGACCTAGCCCATTTTGTAATGACTGTATTGGAACTGCGTTAGGGCTAGTTTAGAATTGGTTAGGTGAAGTAATGCGGAGAGCAGTTTCGCCTGCGTCCCGGGATGCTTGTTGGCATGAGTGGTGTCTGAATGAGTAAAGACGGATGAGACACTTGTGGGGTATGGTGAGTCAGATTCTCAAACTACCCATATATTCTTCTGAGGCATGGGTGCCTATCCAAGGATCTCCTTCGGTATCTAAAACAGAAATAAAAAAAAAAAAACAAAAAAAAAAAAAAAAAATGAATATGGACTGTGTTAGGACTGAATTGGATAAGGTCTGGGTTACGTCTCGGTTAGGTCTGAGTTAGGACTGGTTTAAGACTGGGTTAGGACTGGGTTAGGACTGGGTTAGGACTGGGTTAGGTCTGGGTTAGGTCTGGGTTATTTCTGGGTTAGGTCTGGGTTAGGTCTGGGTTAGGTCTGGGTTAGGTCTGGGTTAGGACTGGATTAGGTCTGGGTTAGGACTGGGTTAGTACTGGGTTAGGACTGGGTTAGGTCTGGGTTAGGTCTGGGTTATTTCTGGGTTAGGTCTGGGTTAGGTC
>NW_027488453.1:15000-17500 GCF_051014445.1 Colletes latitarsis | reverse complement strand
GTTGAAAAAAAAAAAAAAAGAAAAACAAATCGTACACCGTAACGAATCGGAGCAACAAGAACCTGGTGTATATATGGAATCGACCACCACCTCCTACTTCTCCGCGTCCTCCGATAGCATATAATAGCATTTTGCTTTCTCGGAGAAAAGGATATCAATGATGGGTTTTTAGCGCCTCGCCAAAGTGTCTCCCTTCTGTCTTAGTTTTTCATTCGTTCGATGCGAAACGCTCGCTAGGCGTAACCGGCTGATTACTTTTAACGTCCTTCCGTCGCTTTTCAAATTAAAGAAGAACCACGGTGTGTGTCTATGATAGAACTACCCGATCCGATTTTCGTTGATTCTTTGATAGTCTACCAAAGTCCACCGTAAGTTCGAAAGAAAAGCATTCGTGGACTGGACGACCGGCTAAACGCGCGGTCTCGCAATCGATATACATATTCGTAACAAAGAGAGACATGGGGCGACCAACTTCTCAGAGTATATCCCTTCTTTTGGGTTCCGTTCGTATCGCGCTTCTCGTCGTGTTCGTTCGAGCCTCTCCATAGAGGATGATCGTCCGATTCGTTTGATAAATTATCATTTTTCCCTGGGGCTGTACGAACGAACAGAGAGGAAGACGACGACCGACGGATACCACAAATTTCACGTGGTAGGGCATATATTACATATCATAATTATCAGTGTTTGGTCAAATTTCTTTCCAGTGTCCTTTTTGTTATGCTCCAAAACTAGTATACGCTTTATTTTCTCTTTCCTTTGCATAAATTATTAACTTCGGGCAACGTCGGGAGCGCCGGTAATCATTAGATTTGTACGAAACGCGATTTGCGCCCCACGGTGGTTTTTAGTGCCGTCAAAGTCAGAAATCGTAGGAGCGGTGCTTTAACGGGCGGTCGTGATGATACTCCAGACAACACGACGCACGACGCCGTAAAACACTCGCGCGAGTCCAGACTGATCTCTGCCTCACCACGCAAGGGGTGCGCAAACTTGCCAATAATATATAATATTTATTCTTTTTCGTACGTCCAGCGACAAACGCCAACGAAATACCCAAATTCTCGCTCGTACGTTGATACCTTTCTCTTCATCGACCCGGCTCCGAAACGTTCTTCGCCATCTCCCCGAAAGGAGAGGTAAACGACGGCGGGGTTAGGGAATCTGAGAACAACGCAAGCAGTTTTAGGACAAGTGAACGACCCTCAGCCAGGCGTGGTCCAGGAATTTTATCCGTGGACCGCAATGTGCGTTCGAAATGTCGATGTTCATGTGTCCTGCAGTTCACACGTTGACGCGCAATTAGCTGCGTTCTTCATCGACCCACGAGCCAAGTGATCCACCGTTCAGGGTAATCATATACAATTTACAATTTTTCTCTTTGTATTTAAAAATGCTCCTTGTTCTTTGCTTTAAAAATATTCGATGTTCGCACCTCCGACCAGCGTATCGACGGAGGATTGAACGCGCCATATCGACGACAAAAGTTTCTTTTTGTTTCCTGAATGACGGAAAACCATCGTTCGACGGCCGGGCGTACAGTACATTCAAAAGCCTTTGCGCGTGGCTGCGACCAAACGGGTATAATACACCCGTATATTCTTGGTTCCGAACAGTAACTTCACGCGCAATCGGGCGAACGCACGCGGCAGCGCCCATCGGTTGCTCGATGAAATCGATGCGATAAACTACAGCCTTCTCGGCTGGTCGTCGTTAGTCGCGCGAGCAACGGATGGCCGCACAATCGACGCGTCGTCGTTTGCGATTATTCGCCTCACGTTAGCCATGAGTATGTATATTATTCATTTACGAACGAACGCGGCAGCGTCCATCGGTTGCTCGATGAAATCGATGCGATAAACTACAGCCGTCTCGGCTGGTCGTCGTTAGTCGCGCGAGCAACGATGGCCGCAAAATCGACGCGTCGTCGTTTGCGATTATTCGCCTCAAGTTAGCCATGAGTATGTATAACATTCATTTACGAACGAACGCGGCAGCGTCCATCGGTTGCTCGATGAAATCGATGCGATAAACTACAGCCGTTTCGGCTGGTCGTCGTTAGTCGCGCGAGCAACGATGGCCGCAAAATCGACGCGTCGTCGTTTGCGATTATTCGCCTCAAGTTAGCCATGAGTATGTATATTATTCATTTACGAACGAACGCGGCAGCGTCCATCGGTTGCTCGATGAAATCGATGCGATAAACTACAGCCGTTTCGGCTGGTCGTCGTTAGTCGCGCGAGCAACGATGGCCGCAAAATCGACGCGTCGTCGTTTGCGATTATTCGCCTCAAGTTAGCCATGAGTATGTATATTATTCATTTACGAACGAACGCGGCAGCGTCCATCGGTTGCTCGATGAAATCGATGCGATAAACTACAGCCGTTTCGGCTGGTCGTCGTTAGTCGCGCGAGCAACGATGGCCGCAAAATCGACGCGTCGTCGTTTGCGATTATTCGCCTCAAGTTAGCCATGAGTATGTATATTATTCATTTACGA
>NW_027488453.1:0-10000 GCF_051014445.1 Colletes latitarsis | reverse complement strand
CGCCGGAACGCCGGCGACGCACGGGCTTACGCACGGCCGCTTATGGGGGGAACCGCGCGACCCAACCGCCCGCCCGAACGGCCTGTTATAACTTAGAGCGAAAACCAACACCTGTAATTTCCTTAATAATTGAGCTAGGGCAAAAAAAAAAAACGCTATCTTGTAGGAAAAAAGCAGGGGAACACGATGCCGTCGTTAAAAATATAGATTGCCGTGCTCGTTTTCGAGAAAAAAATGAAAAAATGGTCAAAATCGTCGCAGAACAAAAACTCGACACGCTATCTTGTAGGCAAAAATTAGACGAATTCAAAACCGTAGTTAAAAATATCGGTCGTCGCGCTAGTTTTCGAGAAAAAAACAAAAACGTTCAAAAAATTCGAGATAAAAAAAAAAAAACCAGCCTACCAGATAGAAAAAATTACACTGAACAAATATCATATAGGTCAAAATATGTGTTAGCGTACTAGTTTTCGAGATATAGACGAAAAACCGTCGCCGCCGATCGGTACGTCGGTCGATGCGAAAGCACCGCGCGACCGAGCGCCCGCCTAAAAGACCAGTTCGAACATACCGAAAAATCAAGAAACCGTAACTTCCTTAATAATTGAGCTAGGACAAAAAATCGACACGCTATCTTGCAGGAAAAAATCCGGGGAACACGATGGCGTCGTCAAAAGTGCAGGTCGTCGAGCTCGTTTTCGAGAAAAAAAAAAAAAAATTCTCAAAATTCGACAAAAAAATAAAACGATCAGTGGACCGTGTAGAGAATATAAAACTGCATAAGAATCGTATAGACGAAAATTGGCGTTCACGTGCTCGTTTTTGTGGAAAAAATTAAAAAAGCTCTCAAACTTCGAGATAAAAAAAAAAAAAACCATCTACCAGGTAGCCAACGGTAAACGGTACAAGTATCGTACGGGCGAAAATGAGCGTTACCGTGCTCGTTTTCGAGTTATTGACGAAAAACAGCCTGGAGCGATCGCTCCGGCGGTCGACGCGCGAAAGTTTCTAAGTCCGCTCTGCTCCGAAACACCGCTCCGGCGTCAAAAATCGTCGTAGGACAAAAAATAGACACGCTATCTTGCAGGAAAAAATCCGGGGAACACGATGGCGTCGTCAAAAGTGCAGGTCGTCGAGCTAGTTTTCGAGAAAAAAAAAAAAAAATTCTCAAAACTCGACAAAAAAATAAAACGATCAGTGGACCGTGTAGAGAATCTAAAACTGCATAAGAATCGTATAGACCAAAATTGGCGTTCACGTGCTCGTTTTTGAGAAAAAAGTTAAAAAAGCTCTCAAAATTCGAGATAAAAAAAAAACAAACCATCTGCCAGGTAGCCAACGGTAAACGGTACAAGTATCGTACGGGCGAAAACGAGCGTTACCGTGCTCGTTTTCGAGTTATTGACGAAAAACAGCCTGGAGCGATCGGTCCGGCGGTCGACGCGCGAAAGTTTCTAAGTCCGCTCTGCTCCGAATCATCGCTCCGGCGTCAAAAATCGTCGTAGGACAAAAAATCGCCACCCTATCTTGCAGGAAAAAATCCGGGGAACACGATGGCGTCGTCAAAAGTGCAGGTCGTCGAGCTCGTTTTCGAAAAAAAAAAAAAAAATTCTCAAAATTCGACAAAAAAATAAAACGAACAGTGGACCGTGTAGAGAATATAAAACTGCATAAGAATCGTATAGACGAAAATTGGCGTTCACGTGCTCGTTTTTGTGGAAAAAATTAAAAAAGCTCTCAAACTTCGAGATAAAAAAAAAAAGAACCATCTACCAGGTAGCCAACGGTAAACGGTACAAGTATCGTACGGGCGAAAATGAGCGTTACCGTGCTCGTTTTCGAGTTATTGACGAAAAACAGCCTGGAGCGATCGCTCCGGCGGTCGACGCGCTAAAGTTTCTAAGTCCGCTCTGCTCCGAACCACCGCTCCGGCGTCAAAAATCGTCGTAGGACAAAAAATAGACACGCTATCTTGCAGGAAAAAATCCGGGGAACACGATGGCGTCGTCAAAAGTGCAGGTCGTCGAGCTCGTTTTCGAGAAAAAAAAAAAAAAATTCTCAAAATTCGACAAAAAAATAAAACGATCAGTGGACCGTGTAGACAATATAAAACTGCATAAGAATCGTATAGACGAAAATTGGCGTTCACGTGCTCGTTTTTGTGGAAAAAATTAAAAAAGCTCTCAAACTTCGAGATAAAAAAAAAAAAAACCGTCTACCAGGTAGCCAACGGTAAACGGTACAAGTATCGTACGGGCGAAAATGAGCGTTACCGTGCTCGTTTTCGAGTTATTGACGAAAAACAGCCTGGAGCGATCGCTCCGGCGGTCGACGCGCGAAAGTTTCTAAGTCCGCTCTGCTCCGAAACACCGCTCCGGCGTCAAAAATCGTCGTAGGACAAAAAATAGACACGCTATCTTGCAGGAAAAAATCCGGGGAACACGATGGCGTCGTCAAAAGTGCAGGTCGTCGAGCTAGTTTTCGAGAAAAAAAAAAAAAAATTCTCAAAACTCGACAAAAAAATAAAACGATCAGTGGACCGTGTAGAGAATCTAAAACTGCATAAGAATCGTATAGACCAAAATTGGCGTTCACGTGCTCGTTTTTGAGAAAAAAGTTAAAAAAGCTCTCAAAATTCGAGATAAAAAAAAAACAAACCATCTGCCAGGTAGCCAACGGTAAACGGTACAAGTATCGTACGGGCGAAAACGAGCGTTACCGTGCTCGTTTTCGAGTTATTGACGAAAAACAGCCTGGAGCGATCGGTCCGGCGGTCGACGCGCGAAAGTTTCTAAGTCCGCTCTGCTCCGAATCATCGCTCCGGCGTCAAAAATCGTCGTAGGACAAAAAATCGCCACCCTATCTTGCAGGAAAAAATCCGGGGAACACGATGGCGTCGTCAAAAGTGCAGGTCGTCGAGCTCGTTTTCGAAAAAAAAAAAAAAAATTCTCAAAATTCGACAAAAAAATAAAACGAACAGTGGACCGTGTAGAGAATATAAAACTGCATAAGAATCGTATAGACGAAAATTGGCGTTCACGTGCTCGTTTTTGTGGAAAAAATTAAAAAAGCTCTCAAACTTCGAGATAAAAAAAAAAAGAACCATCTACCAGGTAGCCAACGGTAAACGGTACAAGTATCGTACGGGCGAAAATGAGCGTTACCGTGCTCGTTTTCGAGTTATTGACGAAAAACAGCCTGGAGCGATCGCTCCGGCGGTCGACGCGCTAAAGTTTCTAAGTCCGCTCTGCTCCGAAACACCGCTCCGGCGTCAAAAATCGTCGTAGGACAAAAAATAGACACGCTATCTTGCAGGAAAAAATCCGGGGAACACGATGGCGTCGTCAAAAGTGCAGGTCGTCGAGCTCGTTTTCGAGAAAAAAAAAAAAAAATTCTCAAAATTCGACAAAAAAATAAAACGATCAGTGGACCGTGTAGACAATATAAAACTGCATAAGAATCGTATAGACGAAAATTGGCGTTCACGTGCTCGTTTTTGTGGAAAAAATTAAAAAAGCTCTCAAACTTCGAGATAAAAAAAAAAAAAACCGTCTACCAGGTAGCCAACGGTAAACGGTACAAGTATCGTACGGGCGAAAATGAGCGTTACCGTGCTCGTTTTCGAGTTATTGACGAAAAACAGCCTGGAGCGATCGCTCCGGCGGTCGACGCGCGAAAGTTTCTAAGTCCGCTCTGCTCCGAAACACCGCTCCGGCGTCAAAAATCGTCGTAGGACAAAAAATAGACACGCTATCTTGCAGGAAAAAATCCGGGGAACACGATGGCGTCGTCAAAAGTGCAGGTCGTCGAGCTAGTTTTCGAGAAAAAAAAAAAAAAATTCTCAAAACTCGACAAAAAAATAAAACGATCAGTGGACCGTGTAGAGAATCTAAAACTGCATAAGAATCGTATAGACCAAAATTGGCGTTCACGTGCTCGTTTTTGAGAAAAAAGTTAAAAAAGCTCTCAAAATTCGAGATAAAAAAAAAACAAACCATCTGCCAGGTAGCCAACGGTAAACGGTACAAGTATCGTACGGGCGAAAACGAGCGTTACCGTGCTCGTTTTCGAGTTATTGACGAAAAACAGCCTGGAGCGATCGGTCCGGCGGTCGACGCGCGAAAGTTTCTAAGTCCGCTCTGCTCCGAATCATCGCTCCGGCGTCAAAAATCGTCGTAGGACAAAAAATCGCCACCCTATCTTGCAGGAAAAAATCCGGGGAACACGATGGCGTCGTCAAAAGTGCAGGTCGTCGAGCTCGTTTTCGAAAAAAAAAAAAAAAATTCTCAAAATTCGACAAAAAAATAAAACGAACAGTGGACCGTGTAGAGAATATAAAACTGCATAAGAATCGTATAGACGAAAATTGGCGTTCACGTGCTCGTTTTTGTGGAAAAAATTAAAAAAGCTCTCAAACTTCGAGATAAAAAAAAAAAGAACCATCTACCAGGTAGCCAACGGTAAACGGTACAAGTATCGTACGGGCGAAAATGAGCGTTACCGTGCTCGTTTTCGAGTTATTGACGAAAAACAGCCTGGAGCGATCGCTCCGGCGGTCGACGCGCTAAAGTTTCTAAGTCCGCTCTGCTCCGAAACACCGCTCCGGCGTCAAAAATCGTCGTAGGACAAAAAATAGACACGCTATCTTGCAGGAAAAAATCCGGGGAACACGATGGCGTCGTCAAAAGTGCAGGTCGTCGAGCTCGTTTTCGAGAAAAAAAAAAAAAAATTCTCAAAATTCGACAAAAAAATAAAACGATCAGTGGACCGTGTAGACAATATAAAACTGCATAAGAATCGTATAGACGAAAATTGGCGTTCACGTGCTCGTTTTTGTGGAAAAAATTAAAAAAGCTCTCAAACTTCGAGATAAAAAAAAAAAAAACCGTCTACCAGGTAGCCAACGGTAAACGGTACAAGTATCGTACGGGCGAAAACGAGCGTTACCGTGCTCGTTTTCGAGTTATTGACGAAAAACAGCCTGGAGCGATCGGTCCGGCGGTCGACGCGCGAAAGTTTCTAAGTCCGCTCTGCTCCGAATCATCGCTCCGGCGTCAAAAATCGTCGTAGGACAAAAAATCGCCACCCTATCTTGCAGGAAAAAATCCGGGGAACACGATGGCGTCGTCAAAAGTGCAGGTCGTCGAGCTCGTTTTCGAGAAAAAAAAAAAAAAATTCTCAAAATTCGACAAAAAAATAAAACGATCACTGGACCGTGTAGAGAATATAAAACTGCATAAGAATCGTATAGACGAAAATTGGCGTTCACGTGCTCGTTTTTGTTGAAAAAATTAAAAAAGCTCTCAAACTTCGAGATAAAAAAAAAAAAAACCATCTACCAGGTAGCCAACGGTAAACGGTACAAGTATCGTACGGGCGAAAATGAGCGTTACCGTGCTCGTTTTCGAGTTATTGACGAAAAACAGCCTGGAGCGATCGCTCCGGCGGTCGACGCGCGAAAGTTTCTAAGTCCGCTCTGCTCCGAAACACCGCTCCGGCGTCAAAAATCGTCGTAGGACAAAAAATCGCCACCCTATCTTGCAGGAAAAAATCCGGGGAACACGATGGCGTCGTCAAAAGTGCAGGTCGTCGAGCTCGTTTTCGAGAAAAAAAAAAAAAAATTCTCAAAATTCGACAAAAAAATAAAACGATCATTGGACCGTGTAGAGAATCTAAAACTGCATAAGAATCGTACAGACGAAAATTGGCGTTCACGTGCTCGTTTTTGTGGAAAAAATTAAAAAAGCTCTCAAACTTCGAGATAAAAAAAAAAAAAACCATCTACCAGGTAGCCAACGGTAAACGGTACAAGTATCGTACGGGCGAAAACGAGCGTTACCGTGCTCGTTTTCGAGTTATTGACGAAAAACAGCCTGGAGCGATCGGTCCGGCGGTCGACGCGCGAAAGTTTCTAAGTCCGCTCTGCTCCGAATCATCGCTCCGGCGTCAAAAATCGTCGTAGGACAAAAAATAGACACGCTATCTTGCAGGAAAAAATCCGGGGAACACGATGGCGTCGTCAAAAGTGCAGGTCGTCGAGCTCGTTTTCGAGAAAAAAAAAAAAAAATTCTCAAAATTCGACAAAAAAATAAAACGATCAGTGGACCGTGTAGAGAATATAAAACTGCATAAGAATCGTATAGACGAAAATTGGCGTTCACGTGCTCGTTTTTGTGGAAAAAATTAAAAAAGCTCTCAAACTTCGAGATAAAAAAAAAAAAAACCATCTACCAGGTAGCCAACGGTAAACGGTACAAGTATCGTACGGGCGAAAATGAGCGTTACCGTGCTCGTTTTCGAGTTATTGACGAAAAACAGCCTGGAGCGATCGCTCCGGCGGTCGACGCGCGAAAGTTTTCAAGTCCGCTCTGCTCCGAAACACCGCTCCGGCGTCAAAAATCGTCGTAGGACAAAAAATAGACACGCTATCTTGCAGGAAAATATCCGGGGAACACGATGGCGTCGTCAAAAGTGCAGGTCGTCGAGCTCGTTTTCGAGAAAAAAAAAAAAAAATTCTCAAAATTCGACAAAAAAATAAAACGATCATTGGACCGTGTAGAGAATCTAAAACTGCATAAGAATCGTATAGACCAAAATTGGCCTTAACGTGCTGGTTTTCGAGTTATTGACGATAAGCCGGTATATATATGTCCGAGATAAAAAAAAAGATAGGGACAGTGGGAATCTCCTATACTATCACGGGCGTGTATTCTCCTACTAGTTTGATGGTTGTTGTTGCATAAACCAGCGACTGTTTGGCCCGCCGTTTAACCGCGCGGTTTAAAATTGCAACACAATGTTGGTGTCGCTCCGGGGTGAAAAAATGGAAAAACGACATACTTTACGCATAGGGGCGGCTGATCTTAACATATTTTGTCATGTCACCACCCCAGTGACTCTAAGACGGATTTTGCCGTCGCACGTTTTTTTATTAAAAAGTTATTAGTATATAAAAGATTTCGTTAAGCAAAAAGACACGAATATGGGAGTAGGACAAAAAATCGCCAGCCTATCTTGCAGGAAAAAATCCGGGGAACACGATGGCGTCGTCAAAAGTGCAGGTCGTCGAGCTAGTTTTCGAGAAAAAAAAAAAAAAATTCTCAAAACTCGACAAAAAAATAAAACGATCAGTGGACCGTGTAGAGAATCTAAAACTGCATAAGAATCGTATAGACCAAAATTGGCGTTCACGTGCTCGTTTTTGAGAAAAAAGTTAAAAAAGCTCTCAAAATTCGAGATAAAAAAAAAACAAACCATCTGCCAGGTAGCCAACGGTAAACGGTACAAGTATCGTACGGGCGAAAACGAGCGTTACCGTGCTCGTTTTCGAGTTATTGACGAAAAACAGCCTGGAGCGATCGGTCCGGCGGTCGACGCGCGAAAGTTTCTAAGTCCGCTCTGCTCCGAATCATCGCTCCGGCGTCA
The DNA here is from genome assembly GCF_051014445.1 of Colletes latitarsis. Lineage (NCBI taxonomy): Eukaryota > Metazoa > Arthropoda > Insecta > Hymenoptera > Colletidae > Colletes > Colletes latitarsis. The sequence goes on along the minus strand of NW_027488453.1, from coordinate 2,575 downwards.
AAAATCGTCGTAGGACAAAAAATCGCCACCCTATCTTGCAGGAAAAAATCCGGGGAACACGATGGCGTCGTCAAAAGTGCAGGTCGTCGAGCTCGTTTTCGAGAAAAAAAAAAAAAAATTCTCAAAATTCGACAAAAAAATAAAACGAACAGTGGACCGTGTAGAGAATATAAAACTGCATAAGAATCGTATAGACGAAAATTGGCGTTCACGTGCTCGTTTTTGTGGAAAAAATTAAAAAAGCTCTCAAACTTCGAGATAAAAAAAAAAAGAACCATCTACCAGGTAGCCAACGGTAAACGGTACAAGTATCGTACGGGCGAAAATGAGCGTTACCGTGCTCGTTTTCGAGTTATTGACGAAAAACAGCCTGGAGCGATCGCTCCGGCGGTCGACGCGCTAAAGTTTCTAAGTCCGCTCTGCTCCGAAACACCGCTCCGGCGTCAAAAATCGTCGTAGGACAAAAAATAGACACGCTATCTTGCAGGAAAAAATCCGGGGAACACGATGGCGTCGTCAAAAGTGCAGGTCGTCGAGCTCGTTTTCGAGAAAAAAAAAAAAAAATTCTCAAAATTCGACAAAAAAATAAAACGATCAGTGGACCGTGTAGACAATATAAAACTGCATAAGAATCGTATAGACGAAAATTGGCGTTCACGTGCTCGTTTTTGTGGAAAAAATTAAAAAAGCTCTCAAACTTCGAGATAAAAAAAAAAAAAAACCGTCTACCAGGTAGCCAACGGTAAACGGTACAAGTATCGTACGGGCGAAAACGAGCGTTACCGTGCTCGTTTTCGAGTTATTGACGAAAAACAGCCTGGAGCGATCGGTCCGGCGGTCGACGCGCGAAAGTTTCTAAGTCCGCTCTGCTCCGAATCATCGCTCCGGCGTCAAAAATCGTCGTAGGACAAAAAATCGCCACCCTATCTTGCAGGAAAAAATCCGGGGAACACGATGGCGTCGTCAAAAGTGCAGGTCGTCGAGCTCGTTTTCGAGAAAAAAAAAAAAAAATTCTCAAAATTCGACAAAAAAATAAAACGATCAGTGGACCGTGTAGAGAATATAAAACTGCATAAGAATCGTATAGACGAAAATTGGCGTTCACGTGCTCGTTTTTGTTGAAAAAATTAAAAAAGCTCTCAAACTTCGAGATAAAAAAAAAAAAAACCATCTACCAGGTAGCCAACGGTAAACGGTACAAGTATCGTACGGGCGAAAATGAGCGTTACCGTGCTCGTTTTCGAGTTATTGACGAAAAACAGCCTGGAGCGATCGCTCCGGCGGTCGACGCGCGAAAGTTTCTAAGTCCGCTCTGCTCCGAATCATCGCTCCGGCGTCAAAAATCGTCGTAGGACAAAAAATAGACACGCTATCTTGCAGGAAAAAATCCGGGGAACACGATGGCGTCGTCAAAAGTGCAGGTCGTCGAGCTCGTTTTCGAGAAAAAAAAAAAAAAATTCTGAAAATTCGACAAAAAATAAAACGATCAGTGGACCGTGTAGAGAATATAAACTGCATAAGAATCGTATAGACGAAATTGGCGTTCACGTGCTCGTTTTTGTGGAAAAATTAAAAAAGCTCTCAAACTTCGAGATAAAAAAAAAAAAAACCATCTACCAGGTAGCCAACGGTAAACGGTACAAGTATCATACGGGCGAAAATGAGCGTTACCGTGCTCGTTTTCGAGTTATTGACGAAAAACAGCCTGGAGCGATCGCTCCGGCGGTCGACGCGCGAAAGTTTCTAAGTCCGCTCTGCTCCGAAACACCGCTCCGGCGTCAAAAATCGTCGTAGGACAAAAATAGACACGCTATCTTGCAGGAAAAAAATCCGGGGAACACGATGGCGTCGTCAAAAGTGCAGGTCGTCGAGCTCGTTTTCGAGAAAAAAAAAAAAAAATTCTCAAAATTCGACAAAAAAATAAAACGATCACTGGACCGTGTAGAGAATATAAAAACTGCATAAGAATCGTATAGACGAAAATTGGCGTTCACGTGCTCGTTTTTGAGAAAAAAGTTAAAAAAGCTCTCAAAATTCGAGATAAAAAAAAAACAAACCATCTGCCAGGTAGCCAACGGTAAACGGTACAAGTATCGTACGGGCGAAAACGAGCGTTACCGTGCTCGTTTTCGAGTTATTGACGAAAAACAGCCTGGAGCGATCGGGTCCGGCGGTCGACGCGCGAAAGTTTCTAAGTCCGCTCTGCTCCGAATCATCGCTCCGGCGTCAAAAATCGTCGTAGGACAAAAAATCGCCACCCTATCTTGCAGGAAAAAATCCGGGGGAACACGATGGCGTCGTCAAAAGTGCAGGTCGTCGAGCTCGTTTTCGAGAAAAAAAAAAAAAAATTCTCAAAATTCGACAAAAAAATAAAACGATCATTGGACCGTGTAGAGAATCTAAAACTGCATAAGAATCGTATAGACCAAAATTGGCCTTAACGTGCTGGTTTTCGAGTTATTGACGATAAGCCGGTATATATATGTCCGAGATAAAAAAAAAGATAGGGACAGTGGGAATCTCCTATACTATCACGGGCGTGTATTCTCCTACTAGTTTGATGGTTGCTGTTGCA
>NW_027488452.1:0-52722 GCF_051014445.1 Colletes latitarsis | reverse complement strand
AGAATTTTGACTTTCATGATTTTAGCGAGAAGTCGTTTTTCTGCTCGGTGAACACGGATCCTGCTAAATTTTCGACGTGCATTTGTAGCTATTACGTGTAGCAACATGTGCAAACTTTTAGAAAATCGCTCGTACGTCTCGTTTGGACAGAATTTTGACTTTCATGATTTTAGCGAGAAGTCGTTTTTCTGCTCGGTGAACACGGATCCTGCTAAATTTTCGACGTGCATTTGTAGCTATTACGTGTAGCAACATGTGCAAACTTTTAGAAAATCGCTCGTACGTCTCGTTTGGACAGAATTTTGACTTTCATGATTTTAGCGAGAAGTCGTTTTTCTGCTCGGTGAACACGGATCCTGCTAAATTTTCGACGTGCATTTGTAGCTATTACGTGTAGCAACATGTGCAAACTTTTAGAAAATCGCTCGTACGTCTCGTTTGGACAGAATTTTGACTTTCATGATTTTAGCGAGAAGTCGTTTTTCTGCTCGGTGAACACGGATCCTGCTAAATTTTCGACGTGCATTTGTAGCTGTTACGTGTAGCAACATGTGCAAACTTTTAGAAAATCGCTCGTACGTCTCGTTTGGACAGAATTTTGACTTTCATGATTTTAGCGAGAAGTCGTTTTTCTGCTCGGTGAACACGGATCCTGCTAAATTTTCGACGTGCATTTGTAGCTATTACGTGTAGCAACATGTGCAAACTTTTAGAAAATCGCTCGTACGTCTCGTTTGGACAGAATTTTGACTTTCATGATTTTAGCGAGAAGTCGTTTTTCTGCTCGGTGAACACGGATCCTGCTAAATTTTCGACGTGCATTTGTAGCTATTACGTGTAGCAACATGTGCAAACTTTTAGAAAATCGCTCGTACGTCTCGTTTGGACAGAATTTTGACTTTCATGATTTTAGCGAGAAGTCGTTTTTCTGCTCGGTGAACACGGATCCTGCTAAATTTTCGACGTGCATTTGTAGCTATTACGTGTAGCAACATGTGCAAACTTTTAGAAAATCGCTCGTACGTCTCGTTTGGACAGAATTTTGACTTTCATGATTTTAGCGAGAAGTCGTTTTTCTGCTCGGTGAACACGGATCCTGCTAAATTTTCGACGTGCATTTGTAGCTATTACGTGTAGCAACATGTGCAAACTTTTAGAAAATCGCTCGTACGTCTCGTTTGGACAGAATTTTGACTTTCATGATTTTAGCGAGAAGTCGTTTTTCTGCTCGGTGAACACGGATCCTGCTAAATTTTCGACGTGCATTTGTAGCTATTACGTGTAGCAACATGTGCAAACTTTTAGAAAATCGCTCGTACGTCTCGTTTGGACAGAATTTTGACTTTCATGATTTTAGCGAGAAGTCGTTTTTCTGCTCGGTGAACACGGATCCTGCTAAATTTTCGACGTGCATTTGTAGCTATTACGTGTAGCAACATGTGCAAACTTTTAGAAAATCGCTCGTACGTCTCGTTTGGACAGAATTTTGACTTTCATGATTTTAGCGAGAAGTCGTTTTTCTGCTCGGTGAACACGGATCCTGCTAAATTTTCGACGTGCATTTGTAGCTATTACGTGTAGCAACATGTGCAAACTTTTAGAAAATCGCTCGTACGTCTCGTTTGGACAGAATTTTGACTTTCATGATTTTAGCGAGAAGTCGTTTTTCTGCTCGGTGAACACGGATCCTGCTAAATTTTCGACGTGCATTTGTAGCTATTACGTGTAGCAACATGTGCAAACTTTTAGAAAATCGCTCGTACGTCTCGTTTGGACAGAATTTTGACTTTCATGATTTTAGCGAGAAGTCGTTTTTCTGCTCGGTGAACACGGATCCTGCTAAATTTTCGACGTGCATTTGTAGCTATTACGTGTAGCAACATGTGCAAACTTTTAGAAAATCGCTCGTACGTCTCGTTTGGACAGAATTTTGACTTTCATGATTTTAGCGAGAAGTCGTTTTTCTGCTCGGTGAACACGGATCCTGCTAAATTTTCGACGTGCATTTGTAGCTATTACGTGTAGCAACATGTGCAAACTTTTAGAAAATCGCTCGTACGTCTCGTTTGGACAGAATTTTGACTTTCATGATTTTAGCGAGAAGTCGTTTTTCTGCTCGGTGAACACGGATCCTGCTAAATTTTCGACGTGCATTTGTAGCTATTACGTGTAGCAACATGTGCAAACTTTTAGAAAATCGCTCGTACGTCTCGTTTGGACAGAATTTTGACTTTCATGATTTTAGCGAGAAGTCGTTTTTCTGCTCGGTGAACACGGATCCTGCTAAATTTTCGACGTGCATTTGTAGCTATTACGTGTAGCAACATGTGCAAACTTTTAGAAAATCGCTCGTACGTCTCGTTTGGACAGAATTTTGACTTTCATGATTTTAGCGAGAAGTCGTTTTTCTGCTCGGTGAACACGGATCCTGCTAAATTTTCGACGTGCATTTGTAGCTATTACGTGTAGCAACATGTGCAAACTTTTAGAAAATCGCTCGTACGTCTCGTTTGGACAGAATTTTGACTTTCATGATTTTAGCGAGAAGTCGTTTTTCTGCTCGGTGAACACGGATCCTGCTAAATTTTCGACGTGCATTTGTAGCTATTACGTGTAGCAACATGTGCAAACTTTTAGAAAATCGCTCGTACGTCTCGTTTGGACAGAATTTTGACTTTCATGATTTTAGCGAGAAGTCGTTTTTCTGCTCGGTGAACACGGATCCTGCTAAATTTTCGACGTGCATTTGTAGCTATTACGTGTAGCAACATGTGCAAACTTTTAGAAAATCGCTCGTACGTCTCGTTTGGACAGAATTTTGACTTTCATGATTTTAGCGAGAAGTCGTTTTTCTGCTCGGTGAACACGGATCCTGCTAAATTTTCGACGTGCATTTGTAGCTATTACGTGTAGCAACATGTGCAAACTTTTAGAAAATCGCTCGTACGTCTCGTTTGGACAGAATTTTGACTTTCATGATTTTAGCGAGAAGTCGTTTTTCTGCTCGGTGAACACGGATCCTGCTAAATTTTCGACGTGCATTTGTAGCTATTACGTGTAGCAACATGTGCAAACTTTTAGAAAATCGCTCGTACGTCTCGTTTGGACAGAATTTTGACTTTCATGATTTTAGCGAGAAGTCGTTTTTCTGCTCGGTGAACACGGATCCTGCTAAATTTTCGACGTGCATTTGTAGCTATTACGTGTAGCAACATGTGCAAACTTTTAGAAAATCGCTCGTACGTCTCGTTTGGACAGAATTTTGACTTTCATGATTTTAGCGAGAAGTCGTTTTTCTGCTCGGTGAACACGGATCCTGCTAAATTTTCGACGTGCATTTGTAGCTATTACGTGTAGCAACATGTGCAAACTTTTAGAAAATCGCTCGTACGTCTCGTTTGGACAGAATTTTGACTTTCATGATTTTAGCGAGAAGTCGTTTTTCTGCTCGGTGAACACGGATCCTGCTAAATTTTCGACGTGCATTTGTAGCTATTACGTGTAGCAACATGTGCAAACTTTTAGAAAATCGCTCGTACGTCTCGTTTGGACAGAATTTTGACTTTCATGATTTTAGCGAGAAGTCGTTTTTCTGCTCGGTGAACACGGATCCTGCTAAATTTTCGACGTGCATTTGTAGCTATTACGTGTAGCAACATGTGCAAACTTTTAGAAAATCGCTCGTACGTCTCGTTTGGACAGAATTTTGACTTTCATGATTTTAGCGAGAAGTCGTTTTTCTGCTCGGTGAACACGGATCCTGCTAAATTTTCGACGTGCATTTGTAGCTATTACGTGTAGCAACATGTGCAAACTTTTAGAAAATCGCTCGTACGTCTCGTTTGGACAGAATTTTGACTTTCATGATTTTAGCGAGAAGTCGTTTTTCTGCTCGGTGAACACGGATCCTGCTAAATTTTCGACGTGCATTTGTAGCTATTACGTGTAGCAACATGTGCAAACTTTTAGAAAATCGCTCGTACGTCTCGTTTGGACAGAATTTTGACTTTCATGATTTTAGCGAGAAGTCGTTTTTCTGCTCGGTGAACACGGATCCTGCTAAATTTTCGACGTGCATTTGTAGCTATTACGTGTAGCAACATGTGCAAACTTTTAGAAAATCGCTCGTACGTCTCGTTTGGACAGAATTTTGACTTTCATGATTTTAGCGAGAAGTCGTTTTTCTGCTCGGTGAACACGGATCCTGCTAAATTTTCGACGTGCATTTGTAGCTATTACGTGTAGCAACATGTGCAAACTTTTAGAAAATCGCTCGTACGTCTCGTTTGGACAGAATTTTGACTTTCATGATTTTAGCGAGAAGTCGTTTTTCTGCTCGGTGAACACGGATCCTGCTAAATTTTCGACGTGCATTTGTAGCTATTACGTGTAGCAACATGTGCAAACTTTTAGAAAATCGCTCGTACGTCTCGTTTGGACAGAATTTTGACTTTCATGATTTTAGCGAGAAGTCGTTTTTCTGCTCGGTGAACACGGATCCTGCTAAATTTTCGACGTGCATTTGTAGCTATTACGTGTAGCAACATGTGCAAACTTTTAGAAAATCGCTCGTACGTCTCGTTTGGACAGAATTTTGACTTTCATGATTTTAGCGAGAAGTCGTTTTTCTGCTCGGTGAACACGGATCCTGCTAAATTTTCGACGTGCATTTGTAGCTATTACGTGTAGCAACATGTGCAAACTTTTAGAAAATCGCTCGTACGTCTCGTTTGGACAGAATTTTGACTTTCATGATTTTAGCGAGAAGTCGTTTTTCTGCTCGGTGAACACGGATCCTGCTAAATTTTCGACGTGCATTTGTAGCTATTACGTGTAGCAACATGTGCAAACTTTTAGAAAATCGCTCGTACGTCTCGTTTGGACAGAATTTTGACTTTCATGATTTTAGCGAGAAGTCGTTTTTCTGCTCGGTGAACACGGATCCTGCTAAATTTTCGACGTGCATTTGTAGCTATTACGTGTAGCAACATGTGCAAACTTTTAGAAAATCGCTCGTACGTCTCGTTTGGACAGAATTTTGACTTTCATGATTTTAGCGAGAAGTCGTTTTTCTGCTCGGTGAACACGGATCCTGCTAAATTTTCGACGTGCATTTGTAGCTATTACGTGTAGCAACATGTGCAAACTTTTAGAAAATCGCTCGTACGTCTCGTTTGGACAGAATTTTGACTTTCATGATTTTAGCGAGAAGTCGTTTTTCTGCTCGGTGAACACGGATCCTGCTAAATTTTCGACGTGCATTTGTAGCTATTACGTGTAGCAACATGTGCAAACTTTTAGAAAATCGCTCGTACGTCTCGTTTGGACAGAATTTTGACTTTCATGATTTTAGCGAGAAGTCGTTTTTCTGCTCGGTGAACACGGATCCTGCTAAATTTTCGACGTGCATTTGTAGCTATTACGTGTAGCAACATGTGCAAACTTTTAGAAAATCGCTCGTACGTCTCGTTTGGACAGAATTTTGACTTTCATGATTTTAGCGAGAAGTCGTTTTTCTGCTCGGTGAACACGGATCCTGCTAAATTTTCGACGTGCATTTGTAGCTATTACGTGTAGCAACATGTGCAAACTTTTAGAAAATCGCTCGTACGTCTCGTTTGGACAGAATTTTGACTTTCATGATTTTAGCGAGAAGTCGTTTTTCTGCTCGGTGAACACGGATCCTGCTAAATTTTCGACGTGCATTTGTAGCTATTACGTGTAGCAACATGTGCAAACTTTTAGAAAATCGCTCGTACGTCTCGTTTGGACAGAATTTTGACTTTCATGATTTTAGCGAGAAGTCGTTTTTCTGCTCGGTGAACACGGATCCTGCTAAATTTTCGACGTGCATTTGTAGCTATTACGTGTAGCAACATGTGCAAACTTTTAGAAAATCGCTCGTACGTCTCGTTTGGACAGAATTTTGACTTTCATGATTTTAGCGAGAAGTCGTTTTTCTGCTCGGTGAACACGGATCCTGCTAAATTTTCGACGTGCATTTGTAGCTATTACGTGTAGCAACATGTGCAAACTTTTAGAAAATCGCTCGTACGTCTCGTTTGGACAGAATTTTGACTTTCATGATTTTAGCGAGAAGTCGTTTTTCTGCTCGGTGAACACGGATCCTGCTAAATTTTCGACGTGCATTTGTAGCTATTACGTGTAGCAACATGTGCAAACTTTTAGAAAATCGCTCGTACGTCTCGTTTGGACAGAATTTTGACTTTCATGATTTTAGCGAGAAGTCGTTTTTCTGCTCGGTGAACACGGATCCTGCTAAATTTTCGACGTGCATTTGTAGCTATTACGTGTAGCAACATGTGCAAACTTTTAGAAAATCGCTCGTACGTCTCGTTTGGACAGAATTTTGACTTTCATGATTTTAGCGAGAAGTCGTTTTTCTGCTCGGTGAACACGGATCCTGCTAAATTTTCGACGTGCATTTGTAGCTATTACGTGTAGCAACATGTGCAAACTTTTAGAAAATCGCTCGTACGTCTCGTTTGGACAGAATTTTGACTTTCATGATTTTAGCGAGAAGTCGTTTTTCTGCTCGGTGAACACGGATCCTGCTAAATTTTCGACGTGCATTTGTAGCTATTACGTGTAGCAACATGTGCAAACTTTTAGAAAATCGCTCGTACGTCTCGTTTGGACAGAATTTTGACTTTCATGATTTTAGCGAGAAGTCGTTTTTCTGCTCGGTGAACACGGATCCTGCTAAATTTTCGACGTGCATTTGTAGCTATTACGTGTAGCAACATGTGCAAACTTTTAGAAAATCGCTCGTACGTCTCGTTTGGACAGAATTTTGACTTTCATGATTTTAGCGAGAAGTCGTTTTTCTGCTCGGTGAACACGGATCCTGCTAAATTTTCGACGTGCATTTGTAGCTATTACGTGTAGCAACATGTGCAAACTTTTAGAAAATCGCTCGTACGTCTCGTTTGGACAGAATTTTGACTTTCATGATTTTAGCGAGAAGTCGTTTTTCTGCTCGGTGAACACGGATCCTGCTAAATTTTCGACGTGCATTTGTAGCTATTACGTGTAGCAACATGTGCAAACTTTTAGAAAATCGCTCGTACGTCTCGTTTGGACAGAATTTTGACTTTCATGATTTTAGCGAGAAGTCGTTTTTCTGCTCGGTGAACACGGATCCTGCTAAATTTTCGACGTGCATTTGTAGCTATTACGTGTAGCAACATGTGCAAACTTTTAGAAAATCGCTCGTACGTCTCGTTTGGACAGAATTTTGACTTTCATGATTTTAGCGAGAAGTCGTTTTTCTGCTCGGTGAACACGGATCCTGCTAAATTTTCGACGTGCATTTGTAGCTATTACGTGTAGCAACATGTGCAAACTTTTAGAAAATCGCTCGTACGTCTCGTTTGGACAGAATTTTGACTTTCATGATTTTAGCGAGAAGTCGTTTTTCTGCTCGGTGAACACGGATCCTGCTAAATTTTCGACGTGCATTTGTAGCTATTACGTGTAGCAACATGTGCAAACTTTTAGAAAATCGCTCGTACGTCTCGTTTGGACAGAATTTTGACTTTCATGATTTTAGCGAGAAGTCGTTTTTCTGCTCGGTGAACACGGATCCTGCTAAATTTTCGACGTGCATTTGTAGCTATTACGTGTAGCAACATGTGCAAACTTTTAGAAAATCGCTCGTACGTCTCGTTTGGACAGAATTTTGACTTTCATGATTTTAGCGAGAAGTCGTTTTTCTGCTCGGTGAACACGGATCCTGCTAAATTTTCGACGTGCATTTGTAGCTATTACGTGTAGCAACATGTGCAAACTTTTAGAAAATCGCTCGTACGTCTCGTTTGGACAGAATTTTGACTTTCATGATTTTAGCGAGAAGTCGTTTTTCTGCTCGGTGAACACGGATCCTGCTAAATTTTCGACGTGCATTTGTAGCTATTACGTGTAGCAACATGTGCAAACTTTTAGAAAATCGCTCGTACGTCTCGTTTGGACAGAATTTTGACTTTCATGATTTTAGCGAGAAGTCGTTTTTCTGCTCGGTGAACACGGATCCTGCTAAATTTTCGACGTGCATTTGTAGCTATTACGTGTAGCAACATGTGCAAACTTTTAGAAAATCGCTCGTACGTCTCGTTTGGACAGAATTTTGACTTTCATGATTTTAGCGAGAAGTCGTTTTTCTGCTCGGTGAACACGGATCCTGCTAAATTTTCGACGTGCATTTGTAGCTATTACGTGTAGCAACATGTGCAAACTTTTAGAAAATCGCTCGTACGTCTCGTTTGGACAGAATTTTGACTTTCATGATTTTAGCGAGAAGTCGTTTTTCTGCTCGGTGAACACGGATCCTGCTAAATTTTCGACGTGCATTTGTAGCTATTACGTGTAGCAACATGTGCAAACTTTTAGAAAATCGCTCGTACGTCTCGTTTGGACAGAATTTTGACTTTCATGATTTTAGCGAGAAGTCGTTTTTCTGCTCGGTGAACACGGATCCTGCTAAATTTTCGACGTGCATTTGTAGCTATTACGTGTAGCAACATGTGCAAACTTTTAGAAAATCGCTCGTACGTCTCGTTTGGACAGAATTTTGACTTTCATGATTTTAGCGAGAAGTCGTTTTTCTGCTCGGTGAACACGGATCCTGCTAAATTTTCGACGTGCATTTGTAGCTATTACGTGTAGCAACATGTGCAAACTTTTAGAAAATCGCTCGTACGTCTCGTTTGGACAGAATTTTGACTTTCATGATTTTAGCGAGAAGTCGTTTTTCTGCTCGGTGAACACGGATCCTGCTAAATTTTCGACGTGCATTTGTAGCTATTACGTGTAGCAACATGTGCAAACTTTTAGAAAATCGCTCGTACGTCTCGTTTGGACAGAATTTTGACTTTCATGATTTTAGCGAGAAGTCGTTTTTCTGCTCGGTGAACACGGATCCTGCTAAATTTTCGACGTGCATTTGTAGCTATTACGTGTAGCAACATGTGCAAACTTTTAGAAAATCGCTCGTACGTCTCGTTTGGACAGAATTTTGACTTTCATGATTTTAGCGAGAAGTCGTTTTTCTGCTCGGTGAACACGGATCCTGCTAAATTTTCGACGTGCATTTGTAGCTATTACGTGTAGCAACATGTGCAAACTTTTAGAAAATCGCTCGTACGTCTCGTTTGGACAGAATTTTGACTTTCATGATTTTAGCGAGAAGTCGTTTTTCTGCTCGGTGAACACGGATCCTGCTAAATTTTCGACGTGCATTTGTAGCTATTACGTGTAGCAACATGTGCAAACTTTTAGAAAATCGCTCGTACGTCTCGTTTGGACAGAATTTTGACTTTCATGATTTTAGCGAGAAGTCGTTTTTCTGCTCGGTGAACACGGATCCTGCTAAATTTTCGACGTGCATTTGTAGCTATTACGTGTAGCAACATGTGCAAACTTTTAGAAAATCGCTCGTACGTCTCGTTTGGACAGAATTTTGACTTTCATGATTTTAGCGAGAAGTCGTTTTTCTGCTCGGTGAACACGGATCCTGCTAAATTTTCGACGTGCATTTGTAGCTATTACGTGTAGCAACATGTGCAAACTTTTAGAAAATCGCTCGTACGTCTCGTTTGGACAGAATTTTGACTTTCATGATTTTAGCGAGAAGTCGTTTTTCTGCTCGGTGAACACGGATCCTGCTAAATTTTCGACGTGCATTTGTAGCTATTACGTGTAGCAACATGTGCAAACTTTTAGAAAATCGCTCGTACGTCTCGTTTGGACAGAATTTTGACTTTCATGATTTTAGCGAGAAGTCGTTTTTCTGCTCGGTGAACACGGATCCTGCTAAATTTTCGACGTGCATTTGTAGCTATTACGTGTAGCAACATGTGCAAACTTTTAGAAAATCGCTCGTACGTCTCGTTTGGACAGAATTTTGACTTTCATGATTTTAGCGAGAAGTCGTTTTTCTGCTCGGTGAACACGGATCCTGCTAAATTTTCGACGTGCATTTGTAGCTATTACGTGTAGCAACATGTGCAAACTTTTAGAAAATCGCTCGTACGTCTCGTTTGGACAGAATTTTGACTTTCATGATTTTAGCGAGAAGTCGTTTTTCTGCTCGGTGAACACGGATCCTGCTAAATTTTCGACGTGCATTTGTAGCTATTACGTGTAGCAACATGTGCAAACTTTTAGAAAATCGCTCGTACGTCTCGTTTGGACAGAATTTTGACTTTCATGATTTTAGCGAGAAGTCGTTTTTCTGCTCGGTGAACACGGATCCTGCTAAATTTTCGACGTGCATTTGTAGCTATTACGTGTAGCAACATGTGCAAACTTTTAGAAAATCGCTCGTACGTCTCGTTTGGACAGAATTTTGACTTTCATGATTTTAGCGAGAAGTCGTTTTTCTGCTCGGTGAACACGGATCCTGCTAAATTTTCGACGTGCATTTGTAGCTATTACGTGTAGCAACATGTGCAAACTTTTAGAAAATCGCTCGTACGTCTCGTTTGGACAGAATTTTGACTTTCATGATTTTAGCGAGAAGTCGTTTTTCTGCTCGGTGAACACGGATCCTGCTAAATTTTCGACGTGCATTTGTAGCTATTACGTGTAGCAACATGTGCAAACTTTTAGAAAATCGCTCGTACGTCTCGTTTGGACAGAATTTTGACTTTCATGATTTTAGCGAGAAGTCGTTTTTCTGCTCGGTGAACACGGATCCTGCTAAATTTTCGACGTGCATTTGTAGCTATTACGTGTAGCAACATGTGCAAACTTTTAGAAAATCGCTCGTACGTCTCGTTTGGACAGAATTTTGACTTTCATGATTTTAGCGAGAAGTCGTTTTTCTGCTCGGTGAACACGGATCCTGCTAAATTTTCGACGTGCATTTGTAGCTATTACGTGTAGCAACATGTGCAAACTTTTAGAAAATCGCTCGTACGTCTCGTTTGGACAGAATTTTGACTTTCATGATTTTAGCGAGAAGTCGTTTTTCTGCTCGGTGAACACGGATCCTGCTAAATTTTCGACGTGCATTTGTAGCTATTACGTGTAGCAACATGTGCAAACTTTTAGAAAATCGCTCGTACGTCTCGTTTGGACAGAATTTTGACTTTCATGATTTTAGCGAGAAGTCGTTTTTCTGCTCGGTGAACACGGATCCTGCTAAATTTTCGACGTGCATTTGTAGCTATTACGTGTAGCAACATGTGCAAACTTTTAGAAAATCGCTCGTACGTCTCGTTTGGACAGAATTTTGACTTTCATGATTTTAGCGAGAAGTCGTTTTTCTGCTCGGTGAACACGGATCCTGCTAAATTTTCGACGTGCATTTGTAGCTATTACGTGTAGCAACATGTGCAAACTTTTAGAAAATCGCTCGTACGTCTCGTTTGGACAGAATTTTGACTTTCATGATTTTAGCGAGAAGTCGTTTTTCTGCTCGGTGAACACGGATCCTGCTAAATTTTCGACGTGCATTTGTAGCTATTACGTGTAGCAACATGTGCAAACTTTTAGAAAATCGCTCGTACGTCTCGTTTGGACAGAATTTTGACTTTCATGATTTTAGCGAGAAGTCGTTTTTCTGCTCGGTGAACACGGATCCTGCTAAATTTTCGACGTGCATTTGTAGCTATTACGTGTAGCAACATGTGCAAACTTTTAGAAAATCGCTCGTACGTCTCGTTTGGACAGAATTTTGACTTTCATGATTTTAGCGAGAAGTCGTTTTTCTGCTCGGTGAACACGGATCCTGCTAAATTTTCGACGTGCATTTGTAGCTATTACGTGTAGCAACATGTGCAAACTTTTAGAAAATCGCTCGTACGTCTCGTTTGGACAGAATTTTGACTTTCATGATTTTAGCGAGAAGTCGTTTTTCTGCTCGGTGAACACGGATCCTGCTAAATTTTCGACGTGCATTTGTAGCTATTACGTGTAGCAACATGTGCAAACTTTTAGAAAATCGCTCGTACGTCTCGTTTGGACAGAATTTTGACTTTCATGATTTTAGCGAGAAGTCGTTTTTCTGCTCGGTGAACACGGATCCTGCTAAATTTTCGACGTGCATTTGTAGCTATTACGTGTAGCAACATGTGCAAACTTTTAGAAAATCGCTCGTACGTCTCGTTTGGACAGAATTTTGACTTTCATGATTTTAGCGAGAAGTCGTTTTTCTGCTCGGTGAACACGGATCCTGCTAAATTTTCGACGTGCATTTGTAGCTATTACGTGTAGCAACATGTGCAAACTTTTAGAAAATCGCTCGTACGTCTCGTTTGGACAGAATTTTGACTTTCATGATTTTAGCGAGAAGTCGTTTTTCTGCTCGGTGAACACGGATCCTGCTAAATTTTCGACGTGCATTTGTAGCTATTACGTGTAGCAACATGTGCAAACTTTTAGAAAATCGCTCGTACGTCTCGTTTGGACAGAATTTTGACTTTCATGATTTTAGCGAGAAGTCGTTTTTCTGCTCGGTGAACACGGATCCTGCTAAATTTTCGACGTGCATTTGTAGCTATTACGTGTAGCAACATGTGCAAACTTTTAGAAAATCGCTCGTACGTCTCGTTTGGACAGAATTTTGACTTTCATGATTTTAGCGAGAAGTCGTTTTTCTGCTCGGTGAACACGGATCCTGCTAAATTTTCGACGTGCATTTGTAGCTATTACGTGTAGCAACATGTGCAAACTTTTAGAAAATCGCTCGTACGTCTCGTTTGGACAGAATTTTGACTTTCATGATTTTAGCGAGAAGTCGTTTTTCTGCTCGGTGAACACGGATCCTGCTAAATTTTCGACGTGCATTTGTAGCTATTACGTGTAGCAACATGTGCAAACTTTTAGAAAATCGCTCGTACGTCTCGTTTGGACAGAATTTTGACTTTCATGATTTTAGCGAGAAGTCGTTTTTCTGCTCGGTGAACACGGATCCTGCTAAATTTTCGACGTGCATTTGTAGCTATTACGTGTAGCAACATGTGCAAACTTTTAGAAAATCGCTCGTACGTCTCGTTTGGACAGAATTTTGACTTTCATGATTTTAGCGAGAAGTCGTTTTTCTGCTCGGTGAACACGGATCCTGCTAAATTTTCGACGTGCATTTGTAGCTATTACGTGTAGCAACATGTGCAAACTTTTAGAAAATCGCTCGTACGTCTCGTTTGGACAGAATTTTGACTTTCATGATTTTAGCGAGAAGTCGTTTTTCTGCTCGGTGAACACGGATCCTGCTAAATTTTCGACGTGCATTTGTAGCTATTACGTGTAGCAACATGTGCAAACTTTTAGAAAATCGCTCGTACGTCTCGTTTGGACAGAATTTTGACTTTCATGATTTTAGCGAGAAGTCGTTTTTCTGCTCGGTGAACACGGATCCTGCTAAATTTTCGACGTGCATTTGTAGCTATTACGTGTAGCAACATGTGCAAACTTTTAGAAAATCGCTCGTACGTCTCGTTTGGACAGAATTTTGACTTTCATGATTTTAGCGAGAAGTCGTTTTTCTGCTCGGTGAACACGGATCCTGCTAAATTTTCGACGTGCATTTGTAGCTATTACGTGTAGCAACATGTGCAAACTTTTAGAAAATCGCTCGTACGTCTCGTTTGGACAGAATTTTGACTTTCATGATTTTAGCGAGAAGTCGTTTTTCTGCTCGGTGAACACGGATCCTGCTAAATTTTCGACGTGCATTTGTAGCTATTACGTGTAGCAACATGTGCAAACTTTTAGAAAATCGCTCGTACGTCTCGTTTGGACAGAATTTTGACTTTCATGATTTTAGCGAGAAGTCGTTTTTCTGCTCGGTGAACACGGATCCTGCTAAATTTTCGACGTGCATTTGTAGCTATTACGTGTAGCAACATGTGCAAACTTTTAGAAAATCGCTCGTACGTCTCGTTTGGACAGAATTTTGACTTTCATGATTTTAGCGAGAAGTCGTTTTTCTGCTCGGTGAACACGGATCCTGCTAAATTTTCGACGTGCATTTGTAGCTATTACGTGTAGCAACATGTGCAAACTTTTAGAAAATCGCTCGTACGTCTCGTTTGGACAGAATTTTGACTTTCATGATTTTAGCGAGAAGTCGTTTTTCTGCTCGGTGAACACGGATCCTGCTAAATTTTCGACGTGCATTTGTAGCTATTACGTGTAGCAACATGTGCAAACTTTTAGAAAATCGCTCGTACGTCTCGTTTGGACAGAATTTTGACTTTCATGATTTTAGCGAGAAGTCGTTTTTCTGCTCGGTGAACACGGATCCTGCTAAATTTTCGACGTGCATTTGTAGCTATTACGTGTAGCAACATGTGCAAACTTTTAGAAAATCGCTCGTACGTCTCGTTTGGACAGAATTTTGACTTTCATGATTTTAGCGAGAAGTCGTTTTTCTGCTCGGTGAACACGGATCCTGCTAAATTTTCGACGTGCATTTGTAGCTATTACGTGTAGCAACATGTGCAAACTTTTAGAAAATCGCTCGTACGTCTCGTTTGGACAGAATTTTGACTTTCATGATTTTAGCGAGAAGTCGTTTTTCTGCTCGGTGAACACGGATCCTGCTAAATTTTCGACGTGCATTTGTAGCTATTACGTGTAGCAACATGTGCAAACTTTTAGAAAATCGCTCGTACGTCTCGTTTGGACAGAATTTTGACTTTCATGATTTTAGCGAGAAGTCGTTTTTCTGCTCGGTGAACACGGATCCTGCTAAATTTTCGACGTGCATTTGTAGCTATTACGTGTAGCAACATGTGCAAACTTTTAGAAAATCGCTCGTACGTCTCGTTTGGACAGAATTTTGACTTTCATGATTTTAGCGAGAAGTCGTTTTTCTGCTCGGTGAACACGGATCCTGCTAAATTTTCGACGTGCATTTGTAGCTATTACGTGTAGCAACATGTGCAAACTTTTAGAAAATCGCTCGTACGTCTCGTTTGGACAGAATTTTGACTTTCATGATTTTAGCGAGAAGTCGTTTTTCTGCTCGGTGAACACGGATCCTGCTAAATTTTCGACGTGCATTTGTAGCTATTACGTGTAGCAACATGTGCAAACTTTTAGAAAATCGCTCGTACGTCTCGTTTGGACAGAATTTTGACTTTCATGATTTTAGCGAGAAGTCGTTTTTCTGCTCGGTGAACACGGATCCTGCTAAATTTTCGACGTGCATTTGTAGCTATTACGTGTAGCAACATGTGCAAACTTTTAGAAAATCGCTCGTACGTCTCGTTTGGACAGAATTTTGACTTTCATGATTTTAGCGAGAAGTCGTTTTTCTGCTCGGTGAACACGGATCCTGCTAAATTTTCGACGTGCATTTGTAGCTATTACGTGTAGCAACATGTGCAAACTTTTAGAAAATCGCTCGTACGTCTCGTTTGGACAGAATTTTGACTTTCATGATTTTAGCGAGAAGTCGTTTTTCTGCTCGGTGAACACGGATCCTGCTAAATTTTCGACGTGCATTTGTAGCTATTACGTGTAGCAACATGTGCAAACTTTTAGAAAATCGCTCGTACGTCTCGTTTGGACAGAATTTTGACTTTCATGATTTTAGCGAGAAGTCGTTTTTCTGCTCGGTGAACACGGATCCTGCTAAATTTTCGACGTGCATTTGTAGCTATTACGTGTAGCAACATGTGCAAACTTTTAGAAAATCGCTCGTACGTCTCGTTTGGACAGAATTTTGACTTTCATGATTTTAGCGAGAAGTCGTTTTTCTGCTCGGTGAACACGGATCCTGCTAAATTTTCGACGTGCATTTGTAGCTATTACGTGTAGCAACATGTGCAAACTTTTAGAAAATCGCTCGTACGTCTCGTTTGGACAGAATTTTGACTTTCATGATTTTAGCGAGAAGTCGTTTTTCTGCTCGGTGAACACGGATCCTGCTAAATTTTCGACGTGCATTTGTAGCTATTACGTGTAGCAACATGTGCAAACTTTTAGAAAATCGCTCGTACGTCTCGTTTGGACAGAATTTTGACTTTCATGATTTTAGCGAGAAGTCGTTTTTCTGCTCGGTGAACACGGATCCTGCTAAATTTTCGACGTGCATTTGTAGCTATTACGTGTAGCAACATGTGCAAACTTTTAGAAAATCGCTCGTACGTCTCGTTTGGACAGAATTTTGACTTTCATGATTTTAGCGAGAAGTCGTTTTTCTGCTCGGTGAACACGGATCCTGCTAAATTTTCGACGTGCATTTGTAGCTATTACGTGTAGCAACATGTGCAAACTTTTAGAAAATCGCTCGTACGTCTCGTTTGGACAGAATTTTGACTTTCATGATTTTAGCGAGAAGTCGTTTTTCTGCTCGGTGAACACGGATCCTGCTAAATTTTCGACGTGCATTTGTAGCTATTACGTGTAGCAACATGTGCAAACTTTTAGAAAATCGCTCGTACGTCTCGTTTGGACAGAATTTTGACTTTCATGATTTTAGCGAGAAGTCGTTTTTCTGCTCGGTGAACACGGATCCTGCTAAATTTTCGACGAGCATTTGTAGCTATTACGTGTAGCAACATGTGCAAACTTTTAGAAAATCGCTCGTACGTCTCGTTTGGACAGAATTTTGACTTTCATGATTTTAGCGAGAAGTCGTTTTTCTGCTCGGTGAACACGGATCCTGCTAAATTTTCGACGTGCATTTGTAGCTATTACGTGTAGCAACATGTGCAAACTTTTAGAAAATCGCTCGTACGTCTCGTTTGGACAGAATTTTGACTTTCATGATTTTAGCGAGAAGTCGTTTTTCTGCTCGGTGAACACGGATCCTGCTAAATTTTCGACGTGCATTTGTAGCTATTACGTGTAGCAACATGTGCAAACTTTTAGAAAATCGCTCGTACGTCTCGTTTGGACAGAATTTTGACTTTCATGATTTTAGCGAGAAGTCGTTTTTCTGCTCGGTGAACACGGATCCTGCTAAATTTTCGACGTGCATTTGTAGCTATTACGTGTAGCAACATGTGCAAACTTTTAGAAAATCGCTCGTACGTCTCGTTTGGACAGAATTTTGACTTTCATGATTTTAGCGAGAAGTCGTTTTTCTGCTCGGTGAACACGGATCCTGCTAAATTTTCGACGTGCATTTGTAGCTATTACGTGTAGCAACATGTGCAAACTTTTAGAAAATCGCTCGTACGTCTCGTTTGGACAGAATTTTGACTTTCATGATTTTAGCGAGAAGTCGTTTTTCTGCTCGGTGAACACGGATCCTGCTAAATTTTCGACGTGCATTTGTAGCTATTACGTGTAGCAACATGTGCAAACTTTTAGAAAATCGCTCGTACGTCTCGTTTGGACAGAATTTTGACTTTCATGATTTTAGCGAGAAGTCGTTTTTCTGCTCGGTGAACACGGATCCTGCTAAATTTTCGACGTGCATTTGTAGCTATTACGTGTAGCAACATGTGCAAACTTTTAGAAAATCGCTCGTACGTCTCGTTTGGACAGAATTTTGACTTTCATGATTTTAGCGAGAAGTCGTTTTTCTGCTCGGTGAACACGGATCCTGCTAAATTTTCGACGTGCATTTGTAGCTATTACGTGTAGCAACATGTGCAAACTTTTAGAAAATCGCTCGTACGTCTCGTTTGGACAGAATTTTGACTTTCATGATTTTAGCGAGAAGTCGTTTTTCTGCTCGGTGAACACGGATCCTGCTAAATTTTCGACGTGCATTTGTAGCTATTACGTGTAGCAACATGTGCAAACTTTTAGAAAATCGCTCGTACGTCTCGTTTGGACAGAATTTTGACTTTCATGATTTTAGCGAGAAGTCGTTTTTCTGCTCGGTGAACACGGATCCTGCTAAATTTTCGACGTGCATTTGTAGCTATTACGTGTAGCAACATGTGCAAACTTTTAGAAAATCGCTCGTACGTCTCGTTTGGACAGAATTTTGACTTTCATGATTTTAGCGAGAAGTCGTTTTTCTGCTCGGTGAACACGGATCCTGCTAAATTTTCGACGTGCATTTGTAGCTATTACGTGTAGCAACATGTGCAAACTTTTAGAAAATCGCTCGTACGTCTCGTTTGGACAGAATTTTGACTTTCATGATTTTAGCGAGAAGTCGTTTTTCTGCTCGGTGAACACGGATCCTGCTAAATTTTCGACGTGCATTTGTAGCTATTACGTGTAGCAACATGTGCAAACTTTTAGAAAATCGCTCGTACGTCTCGTTTGGACAGAATTTTGACTTTCATGATTTTAGCGAGAAGTCGTTTTTCTGCTCGGTGAACACGGATCCTGCTAAATTTTCGACGTGCATTTGTAGCTATTACGTGTAGCAACATGTGCAAACTTTTAGAAAATCGCTCGTACGTCTCGTTTGGACAGAATTTTGACTTTCATGATTTTAGCGAGAAGTCGTTTTTCTGCTCGGTGAACACGGATCCTGCTAAATTTTCGACGTGCATTTGTAGCTATTACGTGTAGCAACATGTGCAAACTTTTAGAAAATCGCTCGTACGTCTCGTTTGGACAGAATTTTGACTTTCATGATTTTAGCGAGAAGTCGTTTTTCTGCTCGGTGAACACGGATCCTGCTAAATTTTCGACGTGCATTTGTAGCTATTACGTGTAGCAACATGTGCAAACTTTTAGAAAATCGCTCGTACGTCTCGTTTGGACAGAATTTTGACTTTCATGATTTTAGCGAGAAGTCGTTTTTCTGCTCGGTGAACACGGATCCTGCTAAATTTTCGACGTGCATTTGTAGCTATTACGTGTAGCAACATGTGCAAACTTTTAGAAAATCGCTCGTACGTCTCGTTTGGACAGAATTTTGACTTTCATGATTTTAGCGAGAAGTCGTTTTTCTGCTCGGTGAACACGGATCCTGCTAAATTTTCGACGTGCATTTGTAGCTATTACGTGTAGCAACATGTGCAAACTTTTAGAAAATCGCTCGTACGTCTCGTTTGGACAGAATTTTGACTTTCATGATTTTAGCGAGAAGTCGTTTTTCTGCTCGGTGAACACGGATCCTGCTAAATTTTCGACGTGCATTTGTAGCTATTACGTGTAGCAACATGTGCAAACTTTTAGAAAATCGCTCGTACGTCTCGTTTGGACAGAATTTTGACTTTCATGATTTTAGCGAGAAGTCGTTTTTCTGCTCGGTGAACACGGATCCTGCTAAATTTTCGACGTGCATTTGTAGCTATTACGTGTAGCAACATGTGCAAACTTTTAGAAAATCGCTCGTACGTCTCGTTTGGACAGAATTTTGACTTTCATGATTTTAGCGAGAAGTCGTTTTTCTGCTCGGTGAACACGGATCCTGCTAAATTTTCGACGTGCATTTGTAGCTATTACGTGTAGCAACATGTGCAAACTTTTAGAAAATCGCTCGTACGTCTCGTTTGGACAGAATTTTGACTTTCATGATTTTAGCGAGAAGTCGTTTTTCTGCTCGGTGAACACGGATCCTGCTAAATTTTCGACGTGCATTTGTAGCTATTACGTGTAGCAACATGTGCAAACTTTTAGAAAATCGCTCGTACGTCTCGTTTGGACAGAATTTTGACTTTCATGATTTTAGCGAGAAGTCGTTTTTCTGCTCGGTGAACACGGATCCTGCTAAATTTTCGACGTGCATTTGTAGCTATTACGTGTAGCAACATGTGCAAACTTTTAGAAAATCGCTCGTACGTCTCGTTTGGACAGAATTTTGACTTTCATGATTTTAGCGAGAAGTCGTTTTTCTGCTCGGTGAACACGGATCCTGCTAAATTTTCGACGTGCATTTGTAGCTATTACGTGTAGCAACATGTGCAAACTTTTAGAAAATCGCTCGTACGTCTCGTTTGGACAGAATTTTGACTTTCATGATTTTAGCGAGAAGTCGTTTTTCTGCTCGGTGAACACGGATCCTGCTAAATTTTCGACGTGCATTTGTAGCTATTACGTGTAGCAACATGTGCAAACTTTTAGAAAATCGCTCGTACGTCTCGTTTGGACAGAATTTTGACTTTCATGATTTTAGCGAGAAGTCGTTTTTCTGCTCGGTGAACACGGATCCTGCTAAATTTTCGACGTGCATTTGTAGCTATTACGTGTAGCAACATGTGCAAACTTTTAGAAAATCGCTCGTACGTCTCGTTTGGACAGAATTTTGACTTTCATGATTTTAGCGAGAAGTCGTTTTTCTGCTCGGTGAACACGGATCCTGCTAAATTTTCGACGTGCATTTGTAGCTATTACGTGTAGCAACATGTGCAAACTTTTAGAAAATCGCTCGTACGTCTCGTTTGGACAGAATTTTGACTTTCATGATTTTAGCGAGAAGTCGTTTTTCTGCTCGGTGAACACGGATCCTGCTAAATTTTCGACGTGCATTTGTAGCTATTACGTGTAGCAACATGTGCAAACTTTTAGAAAATCGCTCGTACGTCTCGTTTGGACAGAATTTTGACTTTCATGATTTTAGCGAGAAGTCGTTTTTCTGCTCGGTGAACACGGATCCTGCTAAATTTTCGACGTGCATTTGTAGCTATTACGTGTAGCAACATGTGCAAACTTTTAGAAAATCGCTCGTACGTCTCGTTTGGACAGAATTTTGACTTTCATGATTTTAGCGAGAAGTCGTTTTTCTGCTCGGTGAACACGGATCCTGCTAAATTTTCGACGTGCATTTGTAGCTATTACGTGTAGCAACATGTGCAAACTTTTAGAAAATCGCTCGTACGTCTCGTTTGGACAGAATTTTGACTTTCATGATTTTAGCGAGAAGTCGTTTTTCTGCTCGGTGAACACGGATCCTGCTAAATTTTCGACGTGCATTTGTAGCTATTACGTGTAGCAACATGTGCAAACTTTTAGAAAATCGCTCGTACGTCTCGTTTGGACAGAATTTTGACTTTCATGATTTTAGCGAGAAGTCGTTTTTCTGCTCGGTGAACACGGATCCTGCTAAATTTTCGACGTGCATTTGTAGCTATTACGTGTAGCAACATGTGCAAACTTTTAGAAAATCGCTCGTACGTCTCGTTTGGACAGAATTTTGACTTTCATGATTTTAGCGAGAAGTCGTTTTTCTGCTCGGTGAACACGGATCCTGCTAAATTTTCGACGTGCATTTGTAGCTATTACGTGTAGCAACATGTGCAAACTTTTAGAAAATCGCTCGTACGTCTCGTTTGGACAGAATTTTGACTTTCATGATTTTAGCGAGAAGTCGTTTTTC
Organism: Colletes latitarsis; assembly: GCF_051014445.1. NCBI lineage: Eukaryota > Metazoa > Arthropoda > Insecta > Hymenoptera > Colletidae > Colletes > Colletes latitarsis. The sequence goes on along the minus strand of NW_027488452.1, from coordinate 31,517 downwards.
TGCTCGGTGAACACGGATCCTGCTAAATTTTCGACGTGCATTTGTAGCTATTACGTGTAGCAACATGTGCAAACTTTTAGAAAATCGCTCGTACGTCTCGTTTGGACAGAATTTTGACTTTCATGATTTTAGCGAGAAGTCGTTTTTCTGCTCGGTGAACACGGATCCTGCTAAATTTTCGACGTGCATTTGTAGCTATTACGTGTAGCAACATGTGCAAACTTTTAGAAAATCGCTCGTACGTCTCGTTTGGACAGAATTTTGACTTTCATGATTTTAGCGAGAAGTCGTTTTTCTGCTCGGTGAACACGGATCCTGCTAAATTTTCGACGTGCATTTGTAGCTATTACGTGTAGCAACATGTGCAAACTTTTAGAAAATCGCTCGTACGTCTCGTTTGGACAGAATTTTGACTTTCATGATTTTAGCGAGAAGTCGTTTTTCTGCTCGGTGAACACGGATCCTGCTAAATTTTCGACGTGCATTTGTAGCTATTACGTGTAGCAACATGTGCAAACTTTTAGAAAATCGCTCGTACGTCTCGTTTGGACAGAATTTTGACTTTCATGATTTTAGCGAGAAGTCGTTTTTCTGCTCGGTGAACACGGATCCTGCTAAATTTTCGACGTGCATTTGTAGCTATTACGTGTAGCAACATGTGCAAACTTTTAGAAAATCGCTCGTACGTCTCGTTTGGACAGAATTTTGACTTTCATGATTTTAGCGAGAAGTCGTTTTTCTGCTCGGTGAACACGGATCCTGCTAAATTTTCGACGTGCATTTGTAGCTATTACGTGTAGCAACATGTGCAAACTTTTAGAAAATCGCTCGTACGTCTCGTTTGGACAGAATTTTGACTTTCATGATTTTAGCGAGAAGTCGTTTTTCTGCTCGGTGAACACGGATCCTGCTAAATTTTCGACGTGCATTTGTAGCTATTACGTGTAGCAACATGTGCAAACTTTTAGAAAATCGCTCGTACGTCTCGTTTGGACAGAATTTTGACTTTCATGATTTTAGCGAGAAGTCGTTTTTCTGCTCGGTGAACACGGATCCTGCTAAATTTTCGACGTGCATTTGTAGCTATTACGTGTAGCAACATGTGCAAACTTTTAGAAAATCGCTCGTACGTCTCGTTTGGACAGAATTTTGACTTTCATGATTTTAGCGAGAAGTCGTTTTTCTGCTCGGTGAACACGGATCCTGCTAAATTTTCGACGTGCATTTGTAGCTATTACGTGTAGCAACATGTGCAAACTTTTAGAAAATCGCTCGTACGTCTCGTTTGGACAGAATTTTGACTTTCATGATTTTAGCGAGAAGTCGTTTTTCTGCTCGGTGAACACGGATCCTGCTAAATTTTCGACGTGCATTTGTAGCTATTACGTGTAGCAACATGTGCAAACTTTTAGAAAATCGCTCGTACGTCTCGTTTGGACAGAATTTTGACTTTCATGATTTTAGCGAGAAGTCGTTTTTCTGCTCGGTGAACACGGATCCTGCTAAATTTTCGACGTGCATTTGTAGCTATTACGTGTAGCAACATGTGCAAACTTTTAGAAAATCGCTCGTACGTCTCGTTTGGACAGAATTTTGACTTTCATGATTTTAGCGAGAAGTCGTTTTTCTGCTCGGTGAACACGGATCCTGCTAAATTTTCGACGTGCATTTGTAGCTATTACGTGTAGCAACATGTGCAAACTTTTAGAAAATCGCTCGTACGTCTCGTTTGGACAGAATTTTGACTTTCATGATTTTAGCGAGAAGTCGTTTTTCTGCTCGGTGAACACGGATCCTGCTAAATTTTCGACGTGCATTTGTAGCTATTACGTGTAGCAACATGTGCAAACTTTTAGAAAATCGCTCGTACGTCTCGTTTGGACAGAATTTTGACTTTCATGATTTTAGCGAGAAGTCGTTTTTCTGCTCGGTGAACACGGATCCTGCTAAATTTTCGACGTGCATTTGTAGCTATTACGTGTAGCAACATGTGCAAACTTTTAGAAAATCGCTCGTACGTCTCGTTTGGACAGAATTTTGACTTTCATGATTTTAGCGAGAAGTCGTTTTTCTGCTCGGTGAACACGGATCCTGCTAAATTTTCGACGTGCATTTGTAGCTATTACGTGTAGCAACATGTGCAAACTTTTAGAAAATCGCTCGTACGTCTCGTTTGGACAGAATTTTGACTTTCATGATTTTAGCGAGAAGTCGTTTTTCTGCTCGGTGAACACGGATCCTGCTAAATTTTCGACGTGCATTTGTAGCTATTACGTGTAGCAACATGTGCAAACTTTTAGAAAATCGCTCGTACGTCTCGTTTGGACAGAATTTTGACTTTCATGATTTTAGCGAGAAGTCGTTTTTCTGCTCGGTGAACACGGATCCTGCTAAATTTTCGACGTGCATTTGTAGCTATTACGTGTAGCAACATGTGCAAACTTTTAGAAAATCGCTCGTACGTCTCGTTTGGACAGAATTTTGACTTTCATGATTTTAGCGAGAAGTCGTTTTTCTGCTCGGTGAACACGGATCCTGCTAAATTTTCGACGTGCATTTGTAGCTATTACGTGTAGCAACATGTGCAAACTTTTAGAAAATCGCTCGTACGTCTCGTTTGGACAGAATTTTGACTTTCATGATTTTAGCGAGAAGTCGTTTTTCTGCTCGGTGAACACGGATCCTGCTAAATTTTCGACGTGCATTTGTAGCTATTACGTGTAGCAACATGTGCAAACTTTTAGAAAATCGCTCGTACGTCTCGTTTGGACAGAATTTTGACTTTCATGATTTTAGCGAGAAGTCGTTTTTCTGCTCGGTGAACACGGATCCTGCTAAATTTTCGACGTGCATTTGTAGCTATTACGTGTAGCAACATGTGCAAACTTTTAGAAAATCGCTCGTACGTCTCGTTTGGACAGAATTTTGACTTTCATGATTTTAGCGAGAAGTCGTTTTTCTGCTCGGTGAACACGGATCCTGCTAAATTTTCGACGTGCATTTGTAGCTATTACGTGTAGCAACATGTGCAAACTTTTAGAAAATCGCTCGTACGTCTCGTTTGGACAGAATTTTGACTTTCATGATTTTAGCGAGAAGTCGTTTTTCTGCTCGGTGAACACGGATCCTGCTAAATTTTCGACGTGCATTTGTAGCTATTACGTGTAGCAACATGTGCAAACTTTTAGAAAATCGCTCGTACGTCTCGTTTGGACAGAATTTTGACTTTCATGATTTTAGCGAGAAGTCGTTTTTCTGCTCGGTGAACACGGATCCTGCTAAATTTTCGACGTGCATTTGTAGCTATTACGTGTAGCAACATGTGCAAACTTTTAGAAAATCGCTCGTACGTCTCGTTTGGACAGAATTTTGACTTTCATGATTTTAGCGAGAAGTCGTTTTTCTGCTCGGTGAACACGGATCCTGCTAAATTTTCGACGTGCATTTGTAGCTATTACGTGTAGCAACATGTGCAAACTTTTAGAAAATCGCTCGTACGTCTCGTTTGGACAGAATTTTGACTTTCATGATTTTAGCGAGAAGTCGTTTTTCTGCTCGGTGAACACGGATCCTGCTAAATTTTCGACGTGCATTTGTAGCTATTACGTGTAGCAACATGTGCAAACTTTTAGAAAATCGCTCGTACGTCTCGTTTGGACAGAATTTTGACTTTCATGATTTTAGCGAGAAGTCGTTTTTCTGCTCGGTGAACACGGATCCTGCTAAATTTTCGACGTGCATTTGTAGCTATTACGTGTAGCAACATGTGCAAACTTTTAGAAAATCGCTCGTACGTCTCGTTTGGACAGAATTTTGACTTTCATGATTTTAGCGAGAAGTCGTTTTTCTGCTCGGTGAACACGGATCCTGCTAAATTTTCGACGTGCATTTGTAGCTATTACGTGTAGCAACATGTGCAAACTTTTAGAAAATCGCTCGTACGTCTCGTTTGGACAGAATTTTGACTTTCATGATTTTAGCGAGAAGTCGTTTTTCTGCTCGGTGAACACGGATCCTGCTAAATTTTCGACGTGCATTTGTAGCTATTACGTGTAGCAACATGTGCAAACTTTTAGAAAATCGCTCGTACGTCTCGTTTGGACAGAATTTTGACTTTCATGATTTTAGCGAGAAGTCGTTTTTCTGCTCGGTGAACACGGATCCTGCTAAATTTTCGACGTGCATTTGTAGCTATTACGTGTAGCAACATGTGCAAACTTTTAGAAAATCGCTCGTACGTCTCGTTTGGACAGAATTTTGACTTTCATGATTTTAGCGAGAAGTCGTTTTTCTGCTCGGTGAACACGGATCCTGCTAAATTTTCGACGTGCATTTGTAGCTATTACGTGTAGCAACATGTGCAAACTTTTAGAAAATCGCTCGTACGTCTCGTTTGGACAGAATTTTGACTTTCATGATTTTAGCGAGAAGTCGTTTTTCTGCTCGGTGAACACGGATCCTGCTAAATTTTCGACGTGCATTTGTAGCTATTACGTGTAGCAACATGTGCAAACTTTTAGAAAATCGCTCGTACGTCTCGTTTGGACAGAATTTTGACTTTCATGATTTTAGCGAGAAGTCGTTTTTCTGCTCGGTGAACACGGATCCTGCTAAATTTTCGACGTGCATTTGTAGCTATTACGTGTAGCAACATGTGCAAACTTTTAGAAAATCGCTCGTACGTCTCGTTTGGACAGAATTTTGACTTTCATGATTTTAGCGAGAAGTCGTTTTTCTGCTCGGTGAACACGGATCCTGCTAAATTTTCGACGTGCATTTGTAGCTATTACGTGTAGCAACATGTGCAAACTTTTAGAAAATCGCTCGTACGTCTCGTTTGGACAGAATTTTGACTTTCATGATTTTAGCGAGAAGTCGTTTTTCTGCTCGGTGAACACGGATCCTGCTAAATTTTCGACGTGCATTTGTAGCTATTACGTGTAGCAACATGTGCAAACTTTTAGAAAATCGCTCGTACGTCTCGTTTGGACAGAATTTTGACTTTCATGATTTTAGCGAGAAGTCGTTTTTCTGCTCGGTGAACACGGATCCTGCTAAATTTTCGACGTGCATTTGTAGCTATTACGTGTAGCAACATGTGCAAACTTTTAGAAAATCGCTCGTACGTCTCGTTTGGACAGAATTTTGACTTTCATGATTTTAGCGAGAAGTCGTTTTTCTGCTCGGTGAACACGGATCCTGCTAAATTTTCGACGTGCATTTGTAGCTATTACGTGTAGCAACATGTGCAAACTTTTAGAAAATCGCTCGTACGTCTCGTTTGGACAGAATTTTGACTTTCATGATTTTAGCGAGAAGTCGTTTTTCTGCTCGGTGAACACGGATCCTGCTAAATTTTCGACGTGCATTTGTAGCTATTACGTGTAGCAACATGTGCAAACTTTTAGAAAATCGCTCGTACGTCTCGTTTGGACAGAATTTTGACTTTCATGATTTTAGCGAGAAGTCGTTTTTCTGCTCGGTGAACACGGATCCTGCTAAATTTTCGACGTGCATTTGTAGCTATTACGTGTAGCAACATGTGCAAACTTTTAGAAAATCGCTCGTACGTCTCGTTTGGACAGAATTTTGACTTTCATGATTTTAGCGAGAAGTCGTTTTTCTGCTCGGTGAACACGGATCCTGCTAAATTTTCGACGTGCATTTGTAGCTATTACGTGTAGCAACATGTGCAAACTTTTAGAAAATCGCTCGTACGTCTCGTTTGGACAGAATTTTGACTTTCATGATTTTAGCGAGAAGTCGTTTTTCTGCTCGGTGAACACGGATCCTGCTAAATTTTCGACGTGCATTTGTAGCTATTACGTGTAGCAACATGTGCAAACTTTTAGAAAATCGCTCGTACGTCTCGTTTGGACAGAATTTTGACTTTCATGATTTTAGCGAGAAGTCGTTTTTCTGCTCGGTGAACACGGATCCTGCTAAATTTTCGACGTGCATTTGTAGCTATTACGTGTAGCAACATGTGCAAACTTTTAGAAAATCGCTCGTACGTCTCGTTTGGACAGAATTTTGACTTTCATGATTTTAGCGAGAAGTCGTTTTTCTGCTCGGTGAACACGGATCCTGCTAAATTTTCGACGTGCATTTGTAGCTATTACGTGTAGCAACATGTGCAAACTTTTAGAAAATCGCTCGTACGTCTCGTTTGGACAGAATTTTGACTTTCATGATTTTAGCGAGAAGTCGTTTTTCTGCTCGGTGAACACGGATCCTGCTAAATTTTCGACGTGCATTTGTAGCTATTACGTGTAGCAACATGTGCAAACTTTTAGAAAATCGCTCGTACGTCTCGTTTGGACAGAATTTTGACTTTCATGATTTTAGCGAGAAGTCGTTTTTCTGCTCGGTGAACACGGATCCTGCTAAATTTTCGACGTGCATTTGTAGCTATTACGTGTAGCAACATGTGCAAACTTTTAGAAAATCGCTCGTACGTCTCGTTTGGACAGAATTTTGACTTTCATGATTTTAGCGAGAAGTCGTTTTTCTGCTCGGTGAACACGGATCCTGCTAAATTTTCGACGTGCATTTGTAGCTATTACGTGTAGCAACATGTGCAAACTTTTAGAAAATCGCTCGTACGTCTCGTTTGGACAGAATTTTGACTTTCATGATTTTAGCGAGAAGTCGTTTTTCTGCTCGGTGAACACGGATCCTGCTAAATTTTCGACGTGCATTTGTAGCTATTACGTGTAGCAACATGTGCAAACTTTTAGAAAATCGCTCGTACGTCTCGTTTGGACAGAATTTTGACTTTCATGATTTTAGCGAGAAGTCGTTTTTCTGCTCGGTGAACACGGATCCTGCTAAATTTTCGACGTGCATTTGTAGCTATTACGTGTAGCAACATGTGCAAACTTTTAGAAAATCGCTCGTACGTCTCGTTTGGACAGAATTTTGACTTTCATGATTTTAGCGAGAAGTCGTTTTTCTGCTCGGTGAACACGGATCCTGCTAAATTTTCGACGTGCATTTGTAGCTATTACGTGTAGCAACATGTGCAAACTTTTAGAAAATCGCTCGTACGTCTCGTTTGGACAGAATTTTGACTTTCATGATTTTAGCGAGAAGTCGTTTTTCTGCTCGGTGAACACGGATCCTGCTAAATTTTCGACGTGCATTTGTAGCTATTACGTGTAGCAACATGTGCAAACTTTTAGAAAATCGCTCGTACGTCTCGTTTGGACAGAATTTTGACTTTCATGATTTTAGCGAGAAGTCGTTTTTCTGCTCGGTGAACACGGATCCTGCTAAATTTTCGACGTGCATTTGTAGCTATTACGTGTAGCAACATGTGCAAACTTTTAGAAAATCGCTCGTACGTCTCGTTTGGACAGAATTTTGACTTTCATGATTTTAGCGAGAAGTCGTTTTTCTGCTCGGTGAACACGGATCCTGCTAAATTTTCGACGTGCATTTGTAGCTATTACGTGTAGCAACATGTGCAAACTTTTAGAAAATCGCTCGTACGTCTCGTTTGGACAGAATTTTGACTTTCATGATTTTAGCGAGAAGTCGTTTTTCTGCTCGGTGAACACGGATCCTGCTAAATTTTCGACGTGCATTTGTAGCTATTACGTGTAGCAACATGTGCAAACTTTTAGAAAATCGCTCGTACGTCTCGTTTGGACAGAATTTTGACTTTCATGATTTTAGCGAGAAGTCGTTTTTCTGCTCGGTGAACACGGATCCTGCTAAATTTTCGACGTGCATTTGTAGCTATTACGTGTAGCAACATGTGCAAACTTTTAGAAAATCGCTCGTACGTCTCGTTTGGACAGAATTTTGACTTTCATGATTTTAGCGAGAAGTCGTTTTTCTGCTCGGTGAACACGGATCCTGCTAAATTTTCGACGTGCATTTGTAGCTATTACGTGTAGCAACATGTGCAAACTTTTAGAAAATCGCTCGTACGTCTCGTTTGGACAGAATTTTGACTTTCATGATTTTAGCGAGAAGTCGTTTTTCTGCTCGGTGAACACGGATCCTGCTAAATTTTCGACGTGCATTTGTAGCTATTACGTGTAGCAACATGTGCAAACTTTTAGAAAATCGCTCGTACGTCTCGTTTGGACAGAATTTTGACTTTCATGATTTTAGCGAGAAGTCGTTTTTCTGCTCGGTGAACACGGATCCTGCTAAATTTTCGACGTGCATTTGTAGCTATTACGTGTAGCAACATGTGCAAACTTTTAGAAAATCGCTCGTACGTCTCGTTTGGACAGAATTTTGACTTTCATGATTTTAGCGAGAAGTCGTTTTTCTGCTCGGTGAACACGGATCCTGCTAAATTTTCGACGTGCATTTGTAGCTATTACGTGTAGCAACATGTGCAAACTTTTAGAAAATCGCTCGTACGTCTCGTTTGGACAGAATTTTGACTTTCATGATTTTAGCGAGAAGTCGTTTTTCTGCTCGGTGAACACGGATCCTGCTAAATTTTCGACGTGCATTTGTAGCTATTACGTGTAGCAACATGTGCAAACTTTTAGAAAATCGCTCGTACGTCTCGTTTGGACAGAATTTTGACTTTCATGATTTTAGCGAGAAGTCGTTTTTCTGCTCGGTGAACACGGATCCTGCTAAATTTTCGACGTGCATTTGTAGCTATTACGTGTAGCAACATGTGCAAACTTTTAGAAAATCGCTCGTACGTCTCGTTTGGACAGAATTTTGACTTTCATGATTTTAGCGAGAAGTCGTTTTTCTGCTCGGTGAACACGGATCCTGCTAAATTTTCGACGTGCATTTGTAGCTATTACGTGTAGCAACATGTGCAAACTTTTAGAAAATCGCTCGTACGTCTCGTTTGGACAGAATTTTGACTTTCATGATTTTAGCGAGAAGTCGTTTTTCTGCTCGGTGAACACGGATCCTGCTAAATTTTCGACGTGCATTTGTAGCTATTACGTGTAGCAACATGTGCAAACTTTTAGAAAATCGCTCGTACGTCTCGTTTGGACAGAATTTTGACTTTCATGATTTTAGCGAGAAGTCGTTTTTCTGCTCGGTGAACACGGATCCTGCTAAATTTTCGACGTGCATTTGTAGCTATTACGTGTAGCAACATGTGCAAACTTTTAGAAAATCGCTCGTACGTCTCGTTTGGACAGAATTTTGACTTTCATGATTTTAGCGAGAAGTCGTTTTTCTGCTCGGTGAACACGGATCCTGCTAAATTTTCGACGTGCATTTGTAGCTATTACGTGTAGCAACATGTGCAAACTTTTAGAAAATCGCTCGTACGTCTCGTTTGGACAGAATTTTGACTTTCATGATTTTAGCGAGAAGTCGTTTTTCTGCTCGGTGAACACGGATCCTGCTAAATTTTCGACGTGCATTTGTAGCTATTACGTGTAGCAACATGTGCAAACTTTTAGAAAATCGCTCGTACGTCTCGTTTGGACAGAATTTTGACTTTCATGATTTTAGCGAGAAGTCGTTTTTCTGCTCGGTGAACACGGATCCTGCTAAATTTTCGACGTGCATTTGTAGCTATTACGTGTAGCAACATGTGCAAACTTTTAGAAAATCGCTCGTACGTCTCGTTTGGACAGAATTTTGACTTTCATGATTTTAGCGAGAAGTCGTTTTTCTGCTCGGTGAACACGGATCCTGCTAAATTTTCGACGTGCATTTGTAGCTATTACGTGTAGCAACATGTGCAAACTTTTAGAAAATCGCTCGTACGTCTCGTTTGGACAGAATTTTGACTTTCATGATTTTAGCGAGAAGTCGTTTTTCTGCTCGGTGAACACGGATCCTGCTAAATTTTCGACGTGCATTTGTAGCTATTACGTGTAGCAACATGTGCAAACTTTTAGAAAATCGCTCGTACGTCTCGTTTGGACAGAATTTTGACTTTCATGATTTTAGCGAGAAGTCGTTTTTCTGCTCGGTGAACACGGATCCTGCTAAATTTTCGACGTGCATTTGTAGCTATTACGTGTAGCAACATGTGCAAACTTTTAGAAAATCGCTCGTACGTCTCGTTTGGACAGAATTTTGACTTTCATGATTTTAGCGAGAAGTCGTTTTTCTGCTCGGTGAACACGGATCCTGCTAAATTTTCGACGTGCATTTGTAGCTATTACGTGTAGCAACATGTGCAAACTTTTAGAAAATCGCTCGTACGTCTCGTTTGGACAGAATTTTGACTTTCATGATTTTAGCGAGAAGTCGTTTTTCTGCTCGGTGAACACGGATCCTGCTAAATTTTCGACGTGCATTTGTAGCTATTACGTGTAGCAACATGTGCAAACTTTTAGAAAATCGCTCGTACGTCTCGTTTGGACAGAATTTTGACTTTCATGATTTTAGCGAGAAGTCGTTTTTCTGCTCGGTGAACACGGATCCTGCTAAATTTTCGACGTGCATTTGTAGCTATTACGTGTAGCAACATGTGCAAACTTTTAGAAAATCGCTCGTACGTCTCGTTTGGACAGAATTTTGACTTTCATGATTTTAGCGAGAAGTCGTTTTTCTGCTCGGTGAACACGGATCCTGCTAAATTTTCGACGTGCATTTGTAGCTATTACGTGTAGCAACATGTGCAAACTTTTAGAAAATCGCTCGTACGTCTCGTTTGGACAGAATTTTGACTTTCATGATTTTAGCGAGAAGTCGTTTTTCTGCTCGGTGAACACGGATCCTGCTAAATTTTCGACGTGCATTTGTAGCTATTACGTGTAGCAACATGTGCAAACTTTTAGAAAATCGCTCGTACGTCTCGTTTGGACAGAATTTTGACTTTCATGATTTTAGCGAGAAGTCGTTTTTCTGCTCGGTGAACACGGATCCTGCTAAATTTTCGACGTGCATTTGTAGCTATTACGTGTAGCAACATGTGCAAACTTTTAGAAAATCGCTCGTACGTCTCGTTTGGACAGAATTTTGACTTTCATGATTTTAGCGAGAAGTCGTTTTTCTGCTCGGTGAACACGGATCCTGCTAAATTTTCGACGTGCATTTGTAGCTATTACGTGTAGCAACATGTGCAAACTTTTAGAAAATCGCTCGTACGTCTCGTTTGGACAGAATTTTGACTTTCATGATTTTAGCGAGAAGTCGTTTTTCTGCTCGGTGAACACGGATCCTGCTAAATTTTCGACGTGCATTTGTAGCTATTACGTGTAGCAACATGTGCAAACTTTTAGAAAATCGCTCGTACGTCTCGTTTGGACAGAATTTTGACTTTCATGATTTTAGCGAGAAGTCGTTTTTCTGCTCGGTGAACACGGATCCTGCTAAATTTTCGACGTGCATTTGTAGCTATTACGTGTAGCAACATGTGCAAACTTTTAGAAAATCGCTCGTACGTCTCGTTTGGACAGAATTTTGACTTTCATGATTTTAGCGAGAAGTCGTTTTTCTGCTCGGTGAACACGGATCCTGCTAAATTTTCGACGTGCATTTGTAGCTATTACGTGTAGCAACATGTGCAAACTTTTAGAAAATCGCTCGTACGTCTCGTTTGGACAGAATTTTGACTTTCATGATTTTAGCGAGAAGTCGTTTTTCTGCTCGGTGAACACGGATCCTGCTAAATTTTCGACGTGCATTTGTAGCTATTACGTGTAGCAACATGTGCAAACTTTTAGAAAATCGCTCGTACGTCTCGTTTGGACAGAATTTTGACTTTCATGATTTTAGCGAGAAGTCGTTTTTCTGCTCGGTGAACACGGATCCTGCTAAATTTTCGACGTGCATTTGTAGCTATTACGTGTAGCAACATGTGCAAACTTTTAGAAAATCGCTCGTACGTCTCGTTTGGACAGAATTTTGACTTTCATGATTTTAGCGAGAAGTCGTTTTTCTGCTCGGTGAACACGGATCCTGCTAAATTTTCGACGTGCATTTGTAGCTATTACGTGTAGCAACATGTGCAAACTTTTAGAAAATCGCTCGTACGTCTCGTTTGGACAGAATTTTGACTTTCATGATTTTAGCGAGAAGTCGTTTTTCTGCTCGGTGAACACGGATCCTGCTAAATTTTCGACGTGCATTTGTAGCTATTACGTGTAGCAACATGTGCAAACTTTTAGAAAATCGCTCGTACGTCTCGTTTGGACAGAATTTTGACTTTCATGATTTTAGCGAGAAGTCGTTTTTCTGCTCGGTGAACACGGATCCTGCTAAATTTTCGACGTGCATTTGTAGCTATTACGTGTAGCAACATGTGCAAACTTTTAGAAAATCGCTCGTACGTCTCGTTTGGACAGAATTTTGACTTTCATGATTTTAGCGAGAAGTCGTTTTTCTGCTCGGTGAACACGGATCCTGCTAAATTTTCGACGTGCATTTGTAGCTATTACGTGTAGCAACATGTGCAAACTTTTAGAAAATCGCTCGTACGTCTCGTTTGGACAGAATTTTGACTTTCATGATTTTAGCGAGAAGTCGTTTTTCTGCTCGGTGAACACGGATCCTGCTAAATTTTCGACGTGCATTTGTAGCTATTACGTGTAGCAACATGTGCAAACTTTTAGAAAATCGCTCGTACGTCTCGTTTGGACAGAATTTTGACTTTCATGATTTTAGCGAGAAGTCGTTTTTCTGCTCGGTGAACACGGATCCTGCTAAATTTTCGACGTGCATTTGTAGCTATTACGTGTAGCAACATGTGCAAACTTTTAGAAAATCGCTCGTACGTCTCGTTTGGACAGAATTTTGACTTTCATGATTTTAGCGAGAAGTCGTTTTTCTGCTCGGTGAACACGGATCCTGCTAAATTTTCGACGTGCATTTGTAGCTATTACGTGTAGCAACATGTGCAAACTTTTAGAAAATCGCTCGTACGTCTCGTTTGGACAGAATTTTGACTTTCATGATTTTAGCGAGAAGTCGTTTTTCTGCTCGGTGAACACGGATCCTGCTAAATTTTCGACGTGCATTTGTAGCTATTACGTGTAGCAACATGTGCAAACTTTTAGAAAATCGCTCGTACGTCTCGTTTGGACAGAATTTTGACTTTCATGATTTTAGCGAGAAGTCGTTTTTCTGCTCGGTGAACACGGATCCTGCTAAATTTTCGACGTGCATTTGTAGCTATTACGTGTAGCAACATGTGCAAACTTTTAGAAAATCGCTCGTACGTCTCGTTTGGACAGAATTTTGACTTTCATGATTTTAGCGAGAAGTCGTTTTTCTGCTCGGTGAACACGGATCCTGCTAAATTTTCGACGTGCATTTGTAGCTATTACGTGTAGCAACATGTGCAAACTTTTAGAAAATCGCTCGTACGTCTCGTTTGGACAGAATTTTGACTTTCATGATTTTAGCGAGAAGTCGTTTTTCTGCTCGGTGAACACGGATCCTGCTAAATTTTCGACGTGCATTTGTAGCTATTACGTGTAGCAACATGTGCAAACTTTTAGAAAATCGCTCGTACGTCTCGTTTGGACAGAATTTTGACTTTCATGATTTTAGCGAGAAGTCGTTTTTCTGCTCGGTGAACACGGATCCTGCTAAATTTTCGACGTGCATTTGTAGCTATTACGTGTAGCAACATGTGCAAACTTTTAGAAAATCGCTCGTACGTCTCGTTTGGACAGAATTTTGACTTTCATGATTTTAGCGAGAAGTCGTTTTTCTGCTCGGTGAACACGGATCCTGCTAAATTTTCGACGTGCATTTGTAGCTATTACGTGTAGCAACATGTGCAAACTTTTAGAAAATCGCTCGTACGTCTCGTTTGGACAGAATTTTGACTTTCATGATTTTAGCGAGAAGTCGTTTTTCTGCTCGGTGAACACGGATCCTGCTAAATTTTCGACGTGCATTTGTAGCTATTACGTGTAGCAACATGTGCAAACTTTTAGAAAATCGCTCGTACGTCTCGTTTGGACAGAATTTTGACTTTCATGATTTTAGCGAGAAGTCGTTTTTCTGCTCGGTGAACACGGATCCTGCTAAATTTTCGACGTGCATTTGTAGCTATTACGTGTAGCAACATGTGCAAACTTTTAGAAAATCGCTCGTACGTCTCGTTTGGACAGAATTTTGACTTTCATGATTTTAGCGAGAAGTCGTTTTTCTGCTCGGTGAACACGGATCCTGCTAAATTTTCGACGTGCATTTGTAGCTATTACGTGTAGCAACATGTGCAAACTTTTAGAAAATCGCTCGTACGTCTCGTTTGGACAGAATTTTGACTTTCATGATTTTAGCGAGAAGTCGTTTTTCTGCTCGGTGAACACGGATCCTGCTAAATTTTCGACGTGCATTTGTAGCTATTACGTGTAGCAACATGTGCAAACTTTTAGAAAATCGCTCGTACGTCTCGTTTGGACAGAATTTTGACTTTCATGATTTTAGCGAGAAGTCGTTTTTCTGCTCGGTGAACACGGATCCTGCTAAATTTTCGACGTGCATTTGTAGCTATTACGTGTAGCAACATGTGCAAACTTTTAGAAAATCGCTCGTACGTCTCGTTTGGACAGAATTTTGACTTTCATGATTTTAGCGAGAAGTCGTTTTTCTGCTCGGTGAACACGGATCCTGCTAAATTTTCGACGTGCATTTGTAGCTATTACGTGTAGCAACATGTGCAAACTTTTAGAAAATCGCTCGTACGTCTCGTTTGGACAGAATTTTGACTTTCATGATTTTAGCGAGAAGTCGTTTTTCTGCTCGGTGAACACGGATCCTGCTAAATTTTCGACGTGCATTTGTAGCTATTACGTGTAGCAACATGTGCAAACTTTTAGAAAATCGCTCGTACGTCTCGTTTGGACAGAATTTTGACTTTCATGATTTTAGCGAGAAGTCGTTTTTCTGCTCGGTGAACACGGATCCTGCTAAATTTTCGACGTGCATTTGTAGCTATTACGTGTAGCAACATGTGCAAACTTTTAGAAAATCGCTCGTACGTCTCGTTTGGACAGAATTTTGACTTTCATGATTTTAGCGAGAAGTCGTTTTTCTGCTCGGTGAACACGGATCCTGCTAAATTTTCGACGTGCATTTGTAGCTATTACGTGTAGCAACATGTGCAAACTTTTAGAAAATCGCTCGTACGTCTCGTTTGGACAGAATTTTGACTTTCATGATTTTAGCGAGAAGTCGTTTTTCTGCTCGGTGAACACGGATCCTGCTAAATTTTCGACGTGCATTTGTAGCTATTACGTGTAGCAACATGTGCAAACTTTTAGAAAATCGCTCGTACGTCTCGTTTGGACAGAATTTTGACTTTCATGATTTTAGCGAGAAGTCGTTTTTCTGCTCGGTGAACACGGATCCTGCTAAATTTTCGACGTGCATTTGTAGCTATTACGTGTAGCAACATGTGCAAACTTTTAGAAAATCGCTCGTACGTCTCGTTTGGACAGAATTTTGACTTTCATGATTTTAGCGAGAAGTCGTTTTTCTGCTCGGTGAACACGGATCCTGCTAAATTTTCGACGTGCATTTGTAGCTATTACGTGTAGCAACATGTGCAAACTTTTAGAAAATCGCTCGTACGTCTCGTTTGGACAGAATTTTGACTTTCATGATTTTAGCGAGAAGTCGTTTTTCTGCTCGGTGAACACGGATCCTGCTAAATTTTCGACGTGCATTTGCTATTACGTGTAGCAACATGTGCAAACTTTTAGAAAATCGCTCGTACGTCTCGTTTGGACAGAATTTTGACTTTCATGATTTAGCGAGCGAGAAGTCGTTTTTCTGCTCGGTGAACACGGATCCTGCTAAATTTTCGACGTGCATTTGTAGCTATTACGTGTAGCAACATGTGCAAACTTTTAGAAAATCGCTCGTACGTCTCGTTTGGACAGAATTTTGACTTTCATGATTTTAGCGAAAAGTCGTTTTTCTGCTCGGTGAACACGGATCCTGCTAAATTTTCGACGTGCATTTGTAGCTATTACGTGTAGCAACATGTGCAAACTTTTAGAAAATCGCTCGTACGTCTCGTTTGGACAGAATTTTGACTTTCATGATTTTAGCGAAAAGTCGTTTTTCTGCTCGGTGAACACGGATCCTGCTAAATTTTCGACGTGCATTTGTAGCTATTACGTGTAGCAACATGTGCAAACTTTTAGAAAATCGCTCGTACGTCTCGTTTGGACAGAATTTTGACTTTCATGATTTTAGCGAGAAGTCGTTTTTCTGCTCGGTGAACACGGATCCTGCTAAATTTTCGACGTGCATTTGTAGCTATTACGTGTAGCAACATGTGCAAACTTTTAGAAAATCGCTCGTACGTCTCGTTTGGACAGAATTTTGACTTTCATGATTTTAGCGAGAAGTCGTTTTTCTGCTCGGTGAACACGGATCCTGCTAAATTTTCGACGTGCATTTGTAGCTATTACGTGTAGCAACATGTGCAAACTTTTAGAAAATCGCTCGTACGTCTCGTTTGGACAGAATTTTGACTTTCATGATTTTAGCGAGAAGTCGTTTTTCTGCTCGGTGAACACGGATCCTGCTAAATTTTCGACGTGCATTTGTAGCTATTACGTGTAGCAACATGTGCAAACTTTTAGAAAATCGCTCGTACGTCTCGTTTGGACAGAATTTTGACTTTCATGATTTTAGCGAGAAGTCGTTTTTCTGCTCGGTGAACACGGATCCTGCTAAATTTTCGACGTGCATTTGTAGCTATTACGTGTAGCAACATGTGCAAACTTTTAGAAAATCGCTCGTACGTCTCGTTTGGACAGAATTTTGACTTTCATGATTTTAGCGAGAAGTCGTTTTTCTGCTCGGTGAACACGGATCCTTTTTTTTTTTTTTTTTTTTTTTTTTTTTTGTCGTGGGGAAAATCTTCGAAAGACTCCCTCCCACCTCCTTGGGGAGAGGTGGGAGGGGTGTGTGGGATTCCCCGCGCCCGTACAACGACAGGCGCGGGACCTACCCACTAAAAACCCCACGGTGACCCTTCGGCACGCTTTGGGAGGATACCGGGAATCGCTCGAAGCATTCTTCCGGTATCCTCCCCGTGCCCGCGCTTTCGCGCCCATCCCCCGGGGGGACAATCGGTCCCCCCAGTAGACACACCGCCTCATAGCGGCGGGACGGGGCCACTCCATCCCGCCGCTATCCGTCCCGGGGCCGCGTTTAGTGGCGGCTGCGAGCCCCAACTCGCAACCGCCCGCGACCCCGTTTCCACCCCTCGGCGGCCGGGCGTTCACGGCCGCACCAGACCGCCGAAGGTGCCTCCCCTTGCGTCGGACCGGTAGGGGGAGGCACTCCTACCCCCAACCGGTCCGACCCGGCGCCGCCTGGCGGGAGGAGGGTCCCCTCAGGACCCCCCTCCCAGCCTAGGTCATCCGCCACGCCGTGGCGGCCGCCCGCGACGCCTCGCGACCGGGCGACGACCTCGGGCCACCGCACGAGCGCGAGCTTCAGCGCGCCGCTGAAGCTCGCGTTCCCTCCCCGCGGCCTCCTTCTGCAGCATTACGTTCTCGCAGAAGGAGGCCACGGCCCTCCACTTCTCCTCGCTGCCGAGCATGGCGCGCACCACGCCCGGCAGCGAGACATCCCGCCCGACGACGCCGACCAGGACACGGCGCTCCCCCTCCCACGCGGGGCATACCTCCAGGGTATGATCCGCCGTGTCCTGCTCAGCGTCGCAGTGGCAGCAACGCGCCGTCGGCTCCTTCCCTATCCGGCACAGGTATCTTCCGAAGCTGCCATGGCCGGAAAATACCTGTGCCATCCGGTAGGTGAGGCCGCCATGGCCTCTGTCCAGCCACTCCTTCAGGAGTGGCCGAACCGCCCCGACAGTCCGGTGCCCCGCGGTTGGCAGAGCCAGCCGCTCCTGCCACGCGAGCAACACGGACTGCCGGGCCTGGCGCTTCAAATCGCCCCAAGCAGGTTCCTGCCCGCCCGGGACCGCCCCCACCCCCGCGCGACGGTCGACGCGGTGCCGGTACATCACCGCGTGCGACCGCGCGAGCAGGTCCATGGGCGGCATCCCCGCTAGAACCGTCGCCGCCTCATGTGACATGGTCCGATACCCGCGGACGACCCTGAGCGCCATGCGCCTCTGCACCCGACGCAGCATAGTCATGCTGCGCCGGGAGGCAGCCAGGTCGTCCGCCCAGACGGGGGCCCCGTATAGGGCCACCGACTGGACCATTGCCACATAGAGGCGACGAACTCGGCCCGCCGGGCCCCCCAGGTTGGGCAGGATCCGGCCCAGAGCCGCAACCATCCTTTCCAACCGGGGGACCAGGCAGCGGAAATGCTCCACGAAACGCCAGTGGCTATCGAGGATCAGCCCCAGATACCTGATCTGGGGCTTCACCTCGATGTCAGCCCCACCCACCCGGATCAGAGGGGGTGGCGGATCCTGCCGAGGTGAATGAAACGCAATCACCTCGGTCTTATGGACCGCCACCGTCATCCCCATTCCCCTGATCCGGTCGACGACGCGTTGCGACCCCTCCTCCGCGCGACGCATGGCCCTCCCCCAGTGCGCCCCGACGGCCAGCACCAGTGTGTCATCCGCATAACACACCGTGCTGACGCCGTCGGGGAGGCCGGCCCGCAACACCGAGTCGTACGCGATGTTCCACAGGAGTGGCCCGAGGACCGACCCCTGCGGAACACCGCAGTACACCTCCCTCCGCATATCACCATCCCGGCCCGGATACTCGATCCACCTGCCGCGGAGATAATCCCCGACGACCGCTCTGAGACAAGGGGGGACTCGATGATATTCGAGTCCCCTCCTTATCTCTTCCCAGGGGAGGGTGTTAAAGGCATTGGCAATATCCAAGGATATTGCCAATGCCACCCCTCCCCGGGAGACGGCCGCCTCCGAGAGGGCCCTCACACGACCTATCGCGTCGATAGTCGATCGGCCCCCTCGGAAACCGAACTGGCAGTCGGCCAGACCGGGATCACCCCGCGACAGGTGCTCGACGAGGCGGGCAGCAATCACACGCTCGAAGAGCTTGCCCACCTCGTCGAGGAGACAAATGGGCCGGTATGCGGAGGGAGACTCCGCGGGCCGACCCTCCTTCCGGAGGAGGACCATCCTCGCCACCTTCCAACTGGGGGGGAATCGCCCGTCCCTCAGGCAGCGGTCGAACAACCGCCTGAGGTCGGCCCCAAGGACGCCCTGGGTCAAGACCCAAACCCGGCCGGGCACCCCATCCGGACCCGGGGCCGTGTTACGAACCCCGAGCCGTCTGATGGCCGCTGCCAGCTCCTCCTGCGTGACCCCCAGCTCGGCCGTCCACTCCACTGGGACAGCCGCCGCCGCCGGAGGACGCGGTCCCCTCTCCCCAATTGGGAAGAGTGTATTGACCACGTCCTCCAGCAGCCGGGGGTCAAGACCCTCGGTGACGGGGGGCGCCCACGGGCGGAGCTTATTCAGCACCACCTTATATGGGCGCCCCCATGGATCGTCATCAAGGGTCTGGAGGAGCTCCTTCCATGCCTGGGTCTTGGCCCGTTTGATGGCAACCTGCAGAGCAACCCGCGCCACGCGGTATGCTCCATACAGGTCATCAGCTGCCCTCGCTCGCGCCACGCCGTCGCCTGTACGTTGACGACGGCGCGCGCGGGTGTACTGGCGTCGGGCGCGGACAGTCGCGACTCGCAACTCCGCGATCGCGTCCGACCACCAGTACACCGCCCGGCGAGGAGAAGCCCGCCCGACCCGAGGCATCGCCGCGTCGCAAATACCCGCGACCAATGCTCCGAGCCGGGCGACCTCCTCCTCTATGCTCGGCAACTCGGCCGCTCCCTGCGGCCAAGTTGCAGCGAGGGCAGCTGCCATCAGGGCGTCCTTGTCCAGGCGCCGAAGCGCCCAGCGGCGTGGTGGGGTGCCACGCATGCGGCCGTGTCGGGATGCACTCGCGGCGGCAGAGACCTCCATCCGGATGTACCGGTGATCGGAGAGTGTCTCTGCCCCCGCGACCACGTGCCAACCCGACACCATGCGCACGGCGTTGGGGGTCGCGAATCCAACATCCACGATGGACCCCCCATATCGCCGCACGCATGTGTGCTCCGACCCCCGGTTCAATACCCGGAGGTCGAGCCCCGCCGCCCAATCGCCCAGGATCCCGCCGCGAACGGAGGTCCTGGGGGATCCCCAAGCCACCGACTTGGCATTAAAATCCCCCAGGACCAGCACCGGCCGGGCCGCGTAGCGCTGCACGCATGCCGCGACCTCGGCCAAGTACAGCTCGAACGCAGCGTGACCGCTACGGGGCGAAATGTAGCACCCCACCACAGCGACTCCCCCCCAGTCCACGGCGACGAATCCCCGACCGCGCTCCAACAAGGAGAACGGTGGGGACCCGTCGCCCCCTCCCCATACCGTCGCCACCAAGCCGTCCGCGTCGCCCACCCAATGAGGGTGATCAGGGACGCGGTACGGCTCGGCGGCGACCGCCAGGCCAACCCCCCACTCCGCGAGGACTTGGGACATCAAGTCCTGTGCCGCGCGGCAGTGGTTGAGGTTGGCCTGGAGGAGGAGGCGGGGCGGCATTAATTAATGGCCGCGCCAGCCTCCTCCCGGCCGTCCGTCCCCGTAGCACCGTCCACCTCCATGGAGGACGATGCCACCGCCCTCGGCACCGGAGCCGGTGCAGCCCGCCTCTTCCTCTCCTTCCGGGAGGGGGGGGAGCACTTCTTGCTCCCCACCCTGTGATCGGCTGGCCTCCCCATGTCCGCACACAGCGGGCAGTGGGGGGCCGCCGAGCACTGGCTCGCACGGTGCTCTTTGGCACCGCAGCGGTAACACTGACCGCTGCGGTCCACCGGCGAGGTGCACCACTGCCTCACGTGCCCCAATTCGAGGCAGCGGTGACACTGGAGCGGGCGCGGCGCGAGGATTTCCACTCGCGCCGAAACCCACCCCACCAACACCCTCCCGGATTCCGCCACCTTACGGGCGGCGGAGAGGGGGCACCGGGCCCACACCGACCCGAGGCCGGAGGGCGACCTGCGGATCTCTCCGATCCGCAGGTCCTCCACAGGACAGTCCCCCGCCCTCGCAAGGGCACGGGACACATCCTGTGCGCTGACCGAGTCGTCCAGCCCACAAACGCGCATCTCCGTGCGCTTCGTGGGCCGGGCGACCCGGACACCTCGCTCGCCCAGCTGCTCCCGGAGCCTCTGGGCGAGACGATCCGCCTTCGCGCCGCTCTCTGCACCGGGGATCTCCAACAAGAGACCCCCGGTCACGGCCCTCTTCGCCCTCACTGAGGCGATGCCCAGCTCTTCCAGGGAGATATTCTCCCTGGCGAGCCGCATCGCCTCCGCGAGGGTCAGGTCGCCCCCCTGCGCAACGGTCAGTGTCACCGCTGCCGTTTTTGGGGGACGACCTGGTCGTGCCTTCCCGACCTTCGCGGCCTTTACCTTGGCCGCCGGCGGCGGAGGCGGAGGCTGCGGTTGCGAGGCCTTCCTCGCCGCCCGCTTCGCCTTCCGCCCCACCACCTCACTCCACGCCACCCCCCCTTGGGAGGGTGCCGTGGAGGACGCGTCCACCGCGACCACGGGTACACCACCCCCCTTGGGGGTCGCAACCCGGGGCCCTGGTGCCGCAACGCTGGGCGGAGCCTTCACTCCGCCCTTCTTTGCCTTCCCCGACTGTACCGGAACAGGTCGGGGAGGCACCGCCTTCCTGCTGACCGCTCTTCCGGCGAGGAGCTCCTCCCGGAAGGCGGCCAGCTTGCCATCAATCATGTCCCCAATCCTCCTCAGAAGATCGTCTTCTGAGGAGAACGGGGACTTCTTCACGGGCGGAGTGCGGGTGGAGGGGCCCGCGGTGCCCCGCACCACTGCCGCCGCACTCCGCTTATTTACCTCCGCTGAGGGACGCGGCGGTGGAGGAGGAGGGAGGATGGGAGGGAGGGCCGCGCTGTTCCACAGCGCCTCTGCCCTCCTCCTCCCCTGTCGCTCCTCCTCCAACAGGAGCTGCAGACGGGCGTTCCGCCCTCTGAGTTCCCGCGCCGCCTCCCTCATCTCTTCCGCCGCGGCCTTCAGGGCCCCCGCGCCACCGCTTTTCTGCCCCTTAAAGGCGCAGGCAGCGGCGACTTTCTCCACCCGCCTCAGGGACGAGGAGATCCTCTCCGATATCTCCTCGGTCACCTCGTCCCTGAGGCAACTCAGCCTCACCGACGGGCTCATCGCCCCGCCCACCTCGACGACGGCCTGCCCCGCCCTCTTCCTCTTAGAGCCTATGAGGCTCCTGGTGGAGGAGAAGGACGAGACTGACGCAGTCTCGTCGTCCTCCTCCACCTTCCACGAAGCCGGGCCAGGCGCTGGAGGCGGCGCGAGCGCCGTCACTCCAGTCCCAACACCGCCTTCGTCCTCCCCCTCTGACTTACCCCGTCCCATCCCCGTTTTAATATTGAACTCCATAATATTCCCACGAGCAGGTCGGAAGAAAAGGTCCGCCCGGGCAGAGCCGCCTTACCCGGGTAAGCCTATATACTCCGGGGGTTCGGCAGGTTCCCCGGAGGTGGTCGCTTGGGATTGGGCCTTCTCCCCCAACCATGCATCCCATCGCCGCGCACCATAGCTTAGGATTGGAGGGCGATTTTATAGAGTCGCCATGCTCGTGGCCCAGGCGGTTAAGCCAAGACCCCCGTTCCTCCTGCCGTCACGTACCATTCACAAAACCAATAGGGAATTGTGAATGGGTCGTTGTGACGACCAACAGGAGGCTTACGGTGTGTGTATGACTCGGGTACCCCGGGTTCGTTAAGCCCGTACTGCAGCTGAAAGGCTGGCAGCCCCTGAGGGAACACGGATCCTGCTAAATTTTCGACGTGCATTTGTAGCTATTACGTGTAGCAACATGTGCAAACTTTTAGAAAATCGCTCGTACGTCTCGTTTGGACAGAATTTTGACTTTCATGATTTTAGCGAGAAGTCGTTTTTCTGCTCGGTGAACACGGATCCTGCTAAATTTTCGACGTGCATTTGTAGCTATTACGTGTAGCAACATGTGCAAACTTTTAGAAAATCGCTCGTACGTCTCGTTTGGACAGAATTTTGACTTTCATGATTTTAGCGAGAAGTCGTTTTTCTGCTCGGTGAACACGGATCCTGCTAAATTTTCGACGTGCATTTGTAGCTATTACGTGTAGCAACATGTGCAAACTTTTAGAAAATCGCTCGTACGTCTCGTTTGGACAGAATTTTGACTTTCATGATTTTAGCGAGAAGTCGTTTTTCTGCTCGGTGAACACGGATCCTGCTAAATTTTCGACGTGCATTTGTAGCTATTACGTGTAGCAACATGTGCAAACTTTTAGAAAATCGCTCGTACGTCTCGTTTGGACAGAATTTTGACTTTCATGATTTTAGCGAGAAGTCGTTTTTCTGCTCGGTGAACACGGATCCTGCTAAATTTTCGACGTGCATTTGTAGCTATTACGTGTAGCAACATGTGCAAACTTTTAGAAAATCGCTCGTACGTCTCGTTTGGACAGAATTTTGACTTTCATGATTTTAGCGAGAAGTCGTTTTTCTGCTCGGTGAACACGGATCCTGCTAAATTTTCGACGTGCATTTGTAGCTATTACGTGTAGCAACATGTGCAAACTTTTAGAAAATCGCTCGTACGTCTCGTTTGGACAGAATTTTGACTTTCATGATTTTAGCGAGAAGTCGTTTTTCTGCTCGGTGAACACGGATCCTGCTAAATTTTCGACGTGCATTTGTAGCTATTACGTGTAGCAACATGTGCAAACTTTTAGAAAATCGCTCGTACGTCTCGTTTGGACAGAATTTTGACTTTCATGATTTTAGCGAGAAGTCGTTTTTCTGCTCGGTGAACACGGATCCTGCTAAATTTTCGACGTGCATTTGTAGCTATTACGTGTAGCAACATGTGCAAACTTTTAGAAAATCGCTCGTACGTCTCGTTTGGACAGAATTTTGACTTTCATGATTTTAGCGAGAAGTCGTTTTTCTGCTCGGTGAACACGGATCCTGCTAAATTTTCGACGTGCATTTGTAGCTATTACGTGTAGCAACATGTGCAAACTTTTAGAAAATCGCTCGTACGTCTCGTTTGGACAGAATTTTGACTTTCATGATTTTAGCGAGAAGTCGTTTTTCTGCTCGGTGAACACGGATCCTGCTAAATTTTCGACGTGCATTTGTAGCTATTACGTGTAGCAACATGTGCAAACTTTTAGAAAATCGCTCGTACGTCTCGTTTGGGCAGAATTTTGACTTTCATGATTTTAGCGAGAAGTCGTTTTTCTGCTCGGTGAACACGGATCCTGCTAAATTTTCGACGTGCATTTGTAGCTATTACGTGTAGCAACATGTGCAAACTTTTAGAAAATCGCTCGTACGTCTCGTTTGGACAGAATTTTGACTTTCATGATTTTAGCGAGAAGTCGTTTTTCTGCTCGGTGAACACGGATCCTGCTAAATTTTCGACGTGCATTTGTAGCTATTACGTGTAGCAACATGTGCAAACTTTTAGAAAATCGCTCGTACGTCTCGTTTGGACAGAATTTTGACTTTCATGATTTTAGCGAGAAGTCGTTTTTCTGCTCGGTGAACACGGATCCTGCTAAATTTTCGACGTGCATTTGTAGCTATTACGTGTAGCAACATGTGCAAACTTTTAGAAAATCGCTCGTACGTCTCGTTTGGACAGAATTTTGACTTTCATGATTTTAGCGAGAAGTCGTTTTTCTGCTCGGTGAACACGGATCCTGCTAAATTTTCGACGTGCATTTGTAGCTATTACGTGTAGCAACATGTGCAAACTTTTAGAAAATCGCTCGTACGTCTCGTTTGGACAGAATTTTGACTTTCATGATTTTAGCGAGAAGTCGTTTTTCTGCTCGGTGAACACGGATCCTGCTAAATTTTCGACGTGCATTTGTAGCTATTACGTGTAGCAACATGTGCAAACTTTTAGAAAATCGCTCGTACGTCTCGTTTGGACAGAATTTTGACTTTCATGATTTTAGCGAGAAGTCGTTTTTCTGCTCGGTGAACACGGATCCTGCTAAATTTTCGACGTGCATTTGTAGCTATTACGTGTAGCAACATGTGCAAACTTTTAGAAAATCGCTCGTACGTCTCGTTTGGACAGAATTTTGACTTTCATGATTTTAGCGAGAAGTCGTTTTTCTGCTCGGTGAACACGGATCCTGCTAAATTTTCGACGTGCATTTGTAGCTATTACGTGTAGCAACATGTGCAAACTTTTAGAAAATCGCTCGTACGTCTCGTTTGGACAGAATTTTGACTTTCATGATTTTAGCGAGAAGTCGTTTTTCTGCTCGGTGAACACGGATCCTGCTAAATTTTCGACGTGCATTTGTAGCTATTACGTGTAGCAACATGTGCAAACTTTTAGAAAATCGCTCGTACGTCTCGTTTGGACAGAATTTTGACTTTCATGATTTTAGCGAGAAGTCGTTTTTCTGCTCGGTGAACACGGATCCTGCTAAATTTTCGACGTGCATTTGTAGCTATTACGTGTAGCAACATGTGCAAACTTTTAGAAAATCGCTCGTACGTCTCGTTTGGACAGAATTTTGACTTTCATGATTTTAGCGAGAAGTCGTTTTTCTGCTCGGTGAACACGGATCCTGCTAAATTTTCGACGTGCATTTGTAGCTATTACGTGTAGCAACATGTGCAAACTTTTAGAAAATCGCTCGTACGTCTCGTTTGGACAGAATTTTGACTTTCATGATTTTAGCGAGAAGTCGTTTTTCTGCTCGGTGAACACGGATCCTGCTAAATTTTCGACGTGCATTTGTAGCTATTACGTGTAGCAACATGTGCAAACTTTTAGAAAATCGCTCGTACGTCTCGTTTGGACAGAATTTTGACTTTCATGATTTTAGCGAGAAGTCGTTTTTCTGCTCGGTGAACACGGATCCTGCTAAATTTTCGACGTGCATTTGTAGCTATTACGTGTAGCAACATGTGCAAACTTTTAGAAAATCGCTCGTACGTCTCGTTTGGACAGAATTTTGACTTTCATGATTTTAGCGAGAAGTCGTTTTTCTGCTCGGTGAACACGGATCCTGCTAAATTTTCGACGTGCATTTGTAGCTATTACGTGTAGCAACATGTGCAAACTTTTAGAAAATCGCTCGTACGTCTCGTTTGGACAGAATTTTGACTTTCATGATTTTAGCGAGAAGTCGTTTTTCTGCTCGGTGAACACGGATCCTGCTAAATTTTCGACGTGCATTTGTAGCTATTACGTGTAGCAACATGTGCAAACTTTTAGAAAATCGCTCGTACGTCTCGTTTGGACAGAATTTTGACTTTCATGATTTTAGCGAGAAGTCGTTTTTCTGCTCGGTGAACACGGATCCTGCTAAATTTTCGACGTGCATTTGTAGCTATTACGTGTAGCAACATGTGCAAACTTTTAGAAAATCGCTCGTACGTCTCGTTTGGACAGAATTTTGACTTTCATGATTTTAGCGAGAAGTCGTTTTTCTGCTCGGTGAACACGGATCCTGCTAAATTTTCGACGTGCATTTGTAGCTATTACGTGTAGCAACATGTGCAAACTTTTAGAAAATCGCTCGTACGTCTCGTTTGGACAGAATTTTGACTTTCATGATTTTAGCGAGAAGTCGTTTTTCTGCTCGGTGAACACGGATCCTGCTAAATTTTCGACGTGCATTTGTAGCTATTACGTGTAGCAACATGTGCAAACTTTTAGAAAATCGCTCGTACGTCTCGTTTGGACAGAATTTTGACTTTCATGATTTTAGCGAGAAGTCGTTTTTCTGCTCGGTGAACACGGATCCTGCTAAATTTTCGACGTGCATTTGTAGCTATTACGTGTAGCAACATGTGCAAACTTTTAGAAAATCGCTCGTACGTCTCGTTTGGACAGAATTTTGACTTTCATGATTTTAGCGAGAAGTCGTTTTTCTGCTCGGTGAACACGGATCCTGCTAAATTTTCGACGTGCATTTGTAGCTATTACGTGTAGCAACATGTGCAAACTTTTAGAAAATCGCTCGTACGTCTCGTTTGGACAGAATTTTGACTTTCATGATTTTAGCGAGAAGTCGTTTTTCTGCTCGGTGAACACGGATCCTGCTAAATTTTCGACGTGCATTTGTAGCTATTACGTGTAGCAACATGTGCAAACTTTTAGAAAATCGCTCGTACGTCTCGTTTGGACAGAATTTTGACTTTCATGATTTTAGCGAGAAGTCGTTTTTCTGCTCGGTGAACACGGATCCTGCTAAATTTTCGACGTGCATTTGTAGCTATTACGTGTAGCAACATGTGCAAACTTTTAGAAAATCGCTCGTACGTCTCGTTTGGACAGAATTTTGACTTTCATGATTTTAGCGAGAAGTCGTTTTTCTGCTCGGTGAACACGGATCCTGCTAAATTTTCGACGTGCATTTGTAGCTATTACGTGTAGCAACATGTGCAAACTTTTAGAAAATCGCTCGTACGTCTCGTTTGGACAGAATTTTGACTTTCATGATTTTAGCGAGAAGTCGTTTTTCTGCTCGGTGAACACGGATCCTGCTAAATTTTCGACGTGCATTTGTAGCTATTACGTGTAGCAACATGTGCAAACTTTTAGAAAATCGCTCGTACGTCTCGTTTGGACAGAATTTTGACTTTCATGATTTTAGCGAGAAGTCGTTTTTCTGCTCGGTGAACACGGATCCTGCTAAATTTTCGACGTGCATTTGTAGCTATTACGTGTAGCAACATGTGCAAACTTTTAGAAAATCGCTCGTACGTCTCGTTTGGACAGAATTTTGACTTTCATGATTTTAGCGAGAAGTCGTTTTTCTGCTCGGTGAACACGGATCCTGCTAAATTTTCGACGTGCATTTGTAGCTATTACGTGTAGCAACATGTGCAAACTTTTAGAAAATCGCTCGTACGTCTCGTTTGGACAGAATTTTGACTTTCATGATTTTAGCGAGAAGTCGTTTTTCTGCTCGGTGAACACGGATCCTGCTAAATTTTCGACGTGCATTTGTAGCTATTACGTGTAGCAACATGTGCAAACTTTTAGAAAATCGCTCGTACGTCTCGTTTGGACAGAATTTTGACTTTCATGATTTTAGCGAGAAGTCGTTTTTCTGCTCGGTGAACACGGATCCTGCTAAATTTTCGACGTGCATTTGTAGCTATTACGTGTAGCAACATGTGCAAACTTTTAGAAAATCGCTCGTACGTCTCGTTTGGACAGAATTTTGACTTTCATGATTTTAGCGAGAAGTCGTTTTTCTGCTCGGTGAACACGGATCCTGCTAAATTTTCGACGTGCATTTGTAGCTATTACGTGTAGCAACATGTGCAAACTTTTAGAAAATCGCTCGTACGTCTCGTTTGGACAGAATTTTGACTTTCATGATTTTAGCGAGAAGTCGTTTTTCTGCTCGGTGAACACGGATCCTGCTAAATTTTCGACGTGCATTTGTAGCTATTACGTGTAGCAACATGTGCAAACTTTTAGAAAATCGCTCGTACGTCTCGTTTGGACAGAATTTTGACTTTCATGATTTTAGCGAGAAGTCGTTTTTCTGCTCGGTGAACACGGATCCTGCTAAATTTTCGACGTGCATTTGTAGCTATTACGTGTAGCAACATGTGCAAACTTTTAGAAAATCGCTCGTACGTCTCGTTTGGACAGAATTTTGACTTTCATGATTTTAGCGAGAAGTCGTTTTTCTGCTCGGTGAACACGGATCCTGCTAAATTTTCGACGTGCATTTGTAGCTATTACGTGTAGCAACATGTGCAAACTTTTAGAAAATCGCTCGTACGTCTCGTTTGGACAGAATTTTGACTTTCATGATTTTAGCGAGAAGTCGTTTTTCTGCTCGGTGAACACGGATCCTGCTAAATTTTCGACGTGCATTTGTAGCTATTACGTGTAGCAACATGTGCAAACTTTTAGAAAATCGCTCGTACGTCTCGTTTGGACAGAATTTTGACTTTCATGATTTTAGCGAGAAGTCGTTTTTCTGCTCGGTGAACACGGATCCTGCTAAATTTTCGACGTGCATTTGTAGCTATTACGTGTAGCAACATGTGCAAACTTTTAGAAAATCGCTCGTACGTCTCGTTTGGACAGAATTTTGACTTTCATGATTTTAGCGAGAAGTCGTTTTTCTGCTCGGTGAACACGGATCCTGCTAAATTTTCGACGTGCATTTGTAGCTATTACGTGTAGCAACATGTGCAAACTTTTAGAAAATCGCTCGTACGTCTCGTTTGGACAGAATTTTGACTTTCATGATTTTAGCGAGAAGTCGTTTTTCTGCTCGGTGAACACGGATCCTGCTAAATTTTCGACGTGCATTTGTAGCTATTACGTGTAGCAACATGTGCAAACTTTTAGAAAATCGCTCGTACGTCTCGTTTGGACAGAATTTTGACTTTCATGATTTTAGCGAGAAGTCGTTTTTCTGCTCGGTGAACACGGATCCTGCTAAATTTTCGACGTGCATTTGTAGCTATTACGTGTAGCAACATGTGCAAACTTTTAGAAAATCGCTCGTACGTCTCGTTTGGACAGAATTTTGACTTTCATGATTTTAGCGAGAAGTCGTTTTTCTGCTCGGTGAACACGGATCCTGCTAAATTTTCGACGTGCATTTGTAGCTATTACGTGTAGCAACATGTGCAAACTTTTAGAAAATCGCTCGTACGTCTCGTTTGGACAGAATTTTGACTTTCATGATTTTAGCGAGAAGTCGTTTTTCTGCTCGGTGAACACGGATCCTGCTAAATTTTCGACGTGCATTTGTAGCTATTACGTGTAGCAACATGTGCAAACTTTTAGAAAATCGCTCGTACGTCTCGTTTGGACAGAATTTTGACTTTCATGATTTTAGCGAGAAGTCGTTTTTCTGCTCGGTGAACACGGATCCTGCTAAATTTTCGACGTGCATTTGTAGCTATTACGTGTAGCAACATGTGCAAACTTTTAGAAAATCGCTCGTACGTCTCGTTTGGACAGAATTTTGACTTTCATGATTTTAGCGAGAAGTCGTTTTTCTGCTCGGTGAACACGGATCCTGCTAAATTTTCGACGTGCATTTGTAGCTATTACGTGTAGCAACATGTGCAAACTTTTAGAAAATCGCTCGTACGTCTCGTTTGGACAGAATTTTGACTTTCATGATTTTAGCGAGAAGTCGTTTTTCTGCTCGGTGAACACGGATCCTGCTAAATTTTCGACGTGCATTTGTAGCTATTACGTGTAGCAACATGTGCAAACTTTTAGAAAATCGCTCGTAGTCTCGTTTGGACAGAATTTTGACTTTCATGATTTTAGCGAGAAGTCGTTTTTCTGCTCGGTGAACACGGATCCTGCTAAATTTTCGACGTGCATTTGTAGCTATTACGTGTAGCAACATGTGCAAACTTTTAGAAAATCGCTCGTACGTCTCGTTTGGACAGAATTTTGACTTTCATGATTTTAGCGAGAAGTCGTTTTTCTGCTCGGTGAACACGGATCCTGCTAAATTTTCGACGTGCATTTGTAGCTATTACGTGTAGCAACATGTGCAAACTTTTAGAAAATCGCTCGTACGTCTCGTTTGGACAGAATTTTGACTTTCATGATTTTAGCGAGAAGTCGTTTTTCTGCTCGGTGAACACGGATCCTGCTAAATTTTCGACGTGCATTTGTAGCTATTACGTGTAGCAACATGTGCAAACTTTTAGAAAATCGCTCGTACGTCTCGTTTGGACAGAATTTTGACTTTCATGATTTTAGCGAGAAGTCGTTTTTCTGCTCGGTGAACACGGATCCTGCTAAATTTTCGACGTGCATTTGTAGCTATTACGTGTAGCAACATGTGCAAACTTTTAGAAAATCGCTCGTACGTCTCGTTTGGACAGAATTTTGACTTTCATGATTTTAGCGAGAAGTCGTTTTTCTGCTCGGTGAACACGGATCCTGCTAAATTTTCGACGTGCATTTGTAGCTATTACGTGTAGCAACATGTGCAAACTTTTAGAAAATCGCTCGTACGTCTCGTTTGGACAGAATTTTGACTTTCATGATTTTAGCGAGAAGTCGTTTTTCTGCTCGGTGAACACGGATCCTGCTAAATTTTCGACGTGCATTTGTAGCTATTACGTGTAGCAACATGTGCAAACTTTTAGAAAATCGCTCGTACGTCTCGTTTGGACAGAATTTTGACTTTCATGATTTTAGCGAGAAGTCGTTTTTCTGCTCGGTGAACACGGATCCTGCTAAATTTTCGACGTGCATTTGTAGCTATTACGTGTAGCAACATGTGCAAACTTTTAGAAAATCGCTCGTACGTCTCGTTTGGACAGAATTTTGACTTTCATGATTTTAGCGAGAAGTCGTTTTTCTGCTCGGTGAACACGGATCCTGCTAAATTTTCGACGTGCATTTGTAGCTATTACGTGTAGCAACATGTGCAAACTTTTAGAAAATCGCTCGTACGTCTCGTTTGGACAGAATTTTGACTTTCATGATTTTAGCGAGAAGTCGTTTTTCTGCTCGGTGAACACGGATCCTGCTAAATTTTCGACGTGCATTTGTAGCTATTACGTGTAGC